>NC_042494.1:123114680-123117250 GCF_005508785.2 Acyrthosiphon pisum
TAAACAATTATTTCCCGGTTCCTTATTATATCATAATCTCACAACAACAATAAAATATAAATTATGATATTTTATTATAATATATTTATATTTTATTATGTCATAGCAGTTTAATATATCCAGATGTAAACTTGATATATTATATTATTAATTTATTAATACAAATAATTAAATAAATCTGTTTTTGAATTTTTAATAAATTTAATTAGGTAGGTATTATGGAAATATTAAGGTGGTAGCACTATAAGTTATAATCACAGGATTCGGGGTGCTAACATTAAAATTAAGTGTGGTAAGCACCCTTAGCACCCCTGCGATTTGCGCCTATGGTCATTTGTATTTAAATAGTAGTGACTAGTGATTTACCTAAACAAATAATTAAATATATATTTTATATCTAATCAATGCCTGAACTGTCTTATAGATTCTACGTATTTTTCCTATGGTCCTTTTATTTAAAATCAATATTTTGATATTGTTTTATTGTTTGTTTATATTTAGATACATCCCAGTCATGGAACACTTTATATTCCATATAACGGAGAAGAAGTATCCGTCACTGAGTATGAAATCATGATATACCGACCACCTATGACCTTTAATTAAAAGCCATAAACACAGCAATATAATATTATGTAATAGTCTAATATAAAATATATTATTCGTTGTCAAAAAAAAATATAATTACATGCATTATTAAATAGGAAGCTCAATAAATTATTATATATAAGAAAATATTATATAATATATTAATATGTGTATAGTTGAAAATAGTTTTATCATAGTAGAATAGTAGATACATCACTATATAGTCACTATACCTATTCTTATTTCTAACTAATTATATACCTAATATAATGACATTTATGTACTTAACTATAGTTACAGTACTATAGTAACTATAACTTAGACTATGACGTATAATCCGTAACTATCTATAATACGCCTTTTTGTGTTTTAAAATGCTCATAATTTTTAATACTAATTAATTATCATTTATCACAAACATTTTATCCTATCGGTGATTACAAAATATATTTATAGATTTTTTACTTCCTTTGACTTTATCTTTAATGATTCTAGAGTCTAGACTCTAGACTGATGATTTTTGAATGGAAATTATTTTTTTTTTTTATATATTTGATATATATATTGTAAATTACAATCTATACAATGTTAAGTACAATAAGCAAATTTGATAATTTAATGGTGAATGACAGAAGAAATAACATTAGTGGGCAGGCACTCAGCAGCGCCCCCCGGCCGGGTACAAAATGGAAATTATAAAAATGTTATTTCATACTTATTTCGTGCTATAGTAATGCCTGTTGGAATATAATTTATGAATAATTAATTGATAAAATATAATTATGTGGGTAGGTATGTCATAAATGTCTATATAAATAGACAGTGTGTGATAAAGAAAAAGCCTAGATATTATGATTATATTATGGTATTATGGTTTATTTTAATAAAAAAAAAAACTAAAAATGATCTTCAATCATGTTATTCAGGTATTATTATAATTATAAGGGGGGACGGAGTGGCCGAGCGGACTAAGGCGTTTAGGTGTCGGTTGCAATGCGCACCATTGCCAGACGCCGTTTCGAATCTCGGCGGCACTTCTCTCCTGGCAGACATTTGTTTGGAGAGAGAGGCCGCCATCCCCCGACCGGGCATGGCAATCTACCTACGGGTACCCAAATCAAAAATTCTGCCAAAAAGCAAACACACACGTGTAAACAAATCTACAGTACACTCCTCCACAGTACCACAGGCTAATGACCTTAGAAGTTGAAGTCTTAACCCTAAAAAAAAAAATGAAAATTATAAGACATTAAATTATTATTTATGCTTATAAGTTATAATATTTCCATATAGGTTAACTATAAATTATAATATTGTATTATTGTGTAATTGGTAATATAGTGTAGGGCGTAGGTACTAAATTATAGTTTTAACTTTAAATTGTCGTTATTATAGTAATATTATAGTAAACGACGACTGTTGTTCTTGGTCGTGACTTAATGGTTTTTGTTGTAACCTACAGATGTCGTTGTACGATTGTAGGTACCAGCAGGCGCAGCAGCAAGCTGGTATGACGTAACGTTTTATGCGGGCGTCAATTGATTGTATATATTATATATTATATAGTAGATTATACCATTGATTATAATGATTATACACAACTGTCCCGTGTGAAAAATAAAAAAGCTTTTCTCAACCCGTGACTAGGGGTAATAGTGTTTTTATAGTCATTTTTAAGCTCAGAATTTAGTGCCTTTGTTCTGTTCATAAAACCTGTTTAAAATTCCATAAAACCTCATGAATTTTGCACCTATTAACGATACATAGTTGCGCAACTAGAGTTCAAATCTTGGGGGTGCTACAAAAGGGAAACCGTTATATGGCCGTCGGGGGTTCCCCCCCTACACACCCATTACACCTTTAAAATACTTTATTTTGACTATTATTATTACGTACCTATTCAAATACTAAAAATGTTAACACATTTTTTTTTTATTTATTGTATTTTATGATTTAAAATTATTAAAGTGTTAAACATAATC
>NC_042494.1:123118736-123141377 GCF_005508785.2 Acyrthosiphon pisum
CCCCTAGGAACCCCCGTAGTTGCGCCACTGACGATACACAATCCAATATATTTACAATTTACTGATAAAACTAAATTATACAAAATCTATAGGAATAGGATAGGTATAATACTATAATCCATAATGCTTATAATTTATATTATATTTTTGTAATACGTTTATAATTTATTATTATTTATAATAAAACGAAGATTTTCTGAAAAATGCAATGGTGGAATATATTCAAAATTTCAAAGTTAGGTATATAGACACGATTACATAAATAAACGATACTTACGGGTATCGGGTATGAATATAAAAAACCAAATGGTTTTTCATGGTACAGTATTGTCAGTATTATTTTTGTTCTCACGGAGGCATGAAACAATTGGTCCACCATTTAAAAACATGGTTAGTGGATTAACGGTGAATTAAAGTAAAATGTCCTTTTACGAAAATTATGAATATCAAACTTTATACGCGATGACCCGCAATAATAGGCTCAAGACTATCTGCAAACATGTACAGTTTAATTTTAAAAAATAATAAATATAATTCAGTAATATTGTAATAACAAATAAATGAATACCAACTGCAGGTGTATCTAGTACTATAATAATGTAGGTTATTCTTTACGCAAAGAATTTTTCGACCAAATAGTAAATTTCAACCACTTTAAATCCAATATCTCTAGTCTCTACTCTCATAATAAACACTATACAGAATGATTCGCCAAGCATACTCGCCCCCTTTTTTCTTCAATAATGCAGTTATTCAAAATCTGATTGTTGGAATTTTTAAATATTATACTTATATACCTAATAGCCATATTTTCAAATACTTGATATTTGTTTGTAATATATTACTTAAGAAGTGTCCTGAACTCCTTTAGATGGATAGGTTAACTTCTATTTTTAAAATGAGATTACCCCTTTTCTACTGTTAATTATTTAAAGGATAATTTTACTATAAATAATGACGTATCAAGATCAAAATTCGAAAGAGTAGTTTTTGAGTTATTTAACTTTGAGTACTGTGGGTTATAGTGATGATGATGGTTTTGAAAGATATAGGGGCTATGGTGATTTGAAAATGTTGGTGATTAACATTAATTTATCAACATTAATAATTTATAAAAATGGACGAAGTATGATACATACTAGATGTCTAGATCCAATATTACATATACTTGATATTTTTATAAAGCCATTTTTAAAGGATAATAGTCCTTAGTATAAATATTTAGAATACTTAAAAATTACTTGTTAACATTTTGAATTAGGTACCTATACATCAACATTTTCATAGTCGATAGCGCCACGAACACCCGACAAGAGTGTCATTTACCATAGTTTAAGAACCGCTGGTATAAGGCACTATACAGCGTGCAACCTTAAATAAAAACATACACTACTGTAATATATGAAATGGAGGTCACGGAAATCAGCATTTTTCCGTCTTTTTAAAATAATATTTTGAATCCTAATTCTTAATCATTTCCAGCCACGTGAGATCAAATTATAATTATATACATATTATTATACATTATAAAACACATCTTAGAGCGACCAGTTGCATTGTAAATACATGAAATTATTAATACAATGTAGTCGAGTCAAATTGCGTCAAGGCGCACGTCAACCACACACACAAACAGACACATAGACACACGCTCGCACAGTGCTATCGATCGGGGGCGCGCGCGTGCTACCGAGACGACGGATACTAGTACCTAGGTACTACACAACCCACGACGGCGTGTTCGGGCGTGTTTGTGCGTATTTTTTTTTCTTGAAAACTATAATCGAGGGAGAGACTATAACAATATGAAACAACAGTCGTAACTATACAACTACAACGGCGACAACGGTACCTATATATTACCATATATTAGGTGCGTCCCTGCGATATATCGTGTTTGTAATAAGAAAATTAGGTATATATTATTATAAATTATTACACTCGTGTCGTATAATAATAATACATTATAGATATTAATCTGCAAATAACGTGATATTAATACCACCCACTTCTCCCCATCATCTGTCGTGTCACTATTCACAGATACTCTTGTTATAATACACTCATAGATCAGTGTAATCGAGAGAACATTGCACGTAAGACGACCGCGGAAAACCTATCGACCATGAATCGGGTACGATTGTTTACCCGCCCGATCGCAACGACAACGAGGGTGACGGATATCGTGTTGGCGGTTGTGGCGGCCGGTCGAACACGATGAGTCACCATCGCACCGGAAGCGGCCACGGACCCGCGAATACGGACGCGGCGGACACGGCTGAATAACCGATGGACGAGGAAATGGAGAAGCCAAGTGAGTTAAATGACATTAATTCGGTGGGGCGATCAGATCTATATACCTATATACTATATTATGTGTACTCGTGCAGAAATAATGATACATTTCGAGTGTTTATGGCGCACGCAGCGATGCAATTCATATGTATTATAATATAAGGTACTGCTCATAATATGCAATTTAGGGGTGAGAAAATTGTTTAAATTAATATGTATGTGTGTTATATTAGTAGTCTGCAGTGCAAGTTGATGTACGTATACGTACGTGTTAAATCGTTGACAACCGATCGAAAATTGACCTTATAACCGAGTTTTTACGCGTATATACCTACTAGAAAGTCATACCTAAATAGGTATATTATAAATTATTATGTACAATATTACCTATATACATTGTATATACTGCACTGCAGTATAATAATTGTATAAGCACTGTAAACATTAAACACGTTGCACACGCCTTATCTCAGTGATATCTGCAGTGGTAGGCAGCAGTATGCATACTATATCGTATAGGTATATGTGTAGAACCACACAGGTTGTATTTTATGTTTTTTTATTATATACGTATACACGTAACACGTGATGTCAACGTCACAACCAGTTTCTCATCAAAAACACTTAACGCCTTTTTTGCTTCATGGGAAGTGCGAATAACGTAGGTACATGAATACATGATAAAATTGCGCATCTGATCATTCTAGTTTTTTCAATTTTGTAATTACAAAATGACGTCCAGTGCCATTTTTTTTAACACTGTATAAAAAACATATATTTTATGCCTACTTCATAGACCTCTATAGATTTTATAGATGTAAGTTGTGACATTTTCATCATTGCATAGCGATCAATAAAAACAATCAGTCATTAAGCATCTTGCTGGTCTATTCACCCCTCGAAAGAGAACGTGTGAAATGCAAAATCAATAAAAACGTAACAATTTTATATTATGGTGCATGGGCCACGAATACTTTTAAGTTTGGCTTGACACTATCGTATGTTTACAATTTTAAAATGTGATTAAGTATTCTTTCATATTATCCAACGCTTAAGCAGATTAAAGTTATAGTTTAGTACTGTAGTAAATTATATTTAAATAATTAAATGACACCCTAATATCACGATAATATACAGAGTGATTAACCAAGCATTATCACTCCCTTTTTTTATTCAATAATGCTACAAATTTTCAAAATCTGGTTATTTTTAAATATACTTACTTAAAAGCCAAGTTTTCCAATTCTTGAGATTTTTTGTATTAAATGAGTGAAACTTCTGTTTTTAATATGATAATCTCCTCCCCCCTTTTTCTACTGCAAATTATTTAGTTGATAGTTTTCAGAAAATGTTGACGTATCAAAATCAAAATTTGAACGTGTAGGTACTCTTTTAGGTAGGTACTAAGGATACTACATTCATGATAATGATGAGTTTGGCTAATATTATGGGGGCTATACGGAATACGGATTTTAAAAAATAAGGTGGGAAATTGGGTGTCACTCTGCTGTACAGTAGGTTACAAGTTACAAGTGGATCACTGTAATGAATGGTATTAAATTTGAATTCAATGATATAATATAATTGTGTAAGAAAAACGATTCTGAGCGAAGACGGTCAGTCAGCCTATGATATTACTAGTATATTTGATGATATTATTGTGAATAAAGTAAATTATATATAACCTATTTACAAGGAACCTTGTTTTAAATTTTCAATCCTTAGCTATAAAAGTTGAACATTTTATAAATTTTTAACTACAAAATAATTATTAAATTTTAAATTTAATAAAATTTGTCAAAAGTTGAACTTTAAATGATTATAAAAAAAAAATTGTGCCCATATATTTTTAATATTTTTCAACTGCTATTGTAACAATATACAGCAGCCTTGTATTAATGTTCAGGCTTTTTTACTCAACAAATAAAATTTTATTGATATTTAGAGAAAAAAAAACTAAAAAAATTGAAAACTGACAATGTCCGTAAACAGCTTAAAAAAGAGTCAAAATATTTTCAAAATTTTATGGTGTATAGAAAATTAAACATTCAGTAAAATTCACATGTATCTACAGTTATTCGTTTTTGAATTACAACAAAATAAGAAAATCGCTACATGAGAAATCTAGTGAATATCCTATGTTGTAAAAATATGAAATTCAAACGCTCATAAACATTTAATTTGACTTTCTTGTAGACATTTTTTTTTTTGTAATAAAGGTAGACTAGTAGACAGCTTATGAGAAATCTTGTATTACATTTTAATACGATTTTAAATTAAAAAAATGTATGTATTTCTGACTCAAAACAATTTGCTAATAAACTTTAAATGCTTATAAAAAAAAAATTGTAAGTAAGGATTTTTAATATTTTTTAAAAGTCATTGTAACAATATATGAGGAGCCTTGTATCAAATTTACAAGCTTTTTTACCCAACAAATAACATTTTATTGACATTCATAGAAAAAAAAACCTAAACAAATTGGATACTGAAATTGTCCGTAAATAGCTCAATTTACAAAAAATATAAATAATTTATAGCGGGGGTCGGCCACCCGCGGCCCGTGTAGCGATTTTTAGGCACGCGATTACAATTTATAATTGGTATAAAAATATGGAATATCACATTATATTAGTTGATAATGTTAATAACAAATTATTAATACACCAAACAGCGATGAAACTTAAATAAATTAAATTAAATACTATTTGTTTAAAATTTAAACTGTAAAATGTAAATAAAATAAGGTTATGGCCCGTGAATTTTTTTTTTCAATTTTGTGGCCCTTGACGCCAAAAAGGTTGCTGTCCTCTGATTTATAATAAAAAATTAGGTCCCCATTTGTAAAAACAAAAGCTTTTTGCCACAAGGCACTCCATTAAGTAGGTAGTACCTACAAAATATAATCTTAAGAAGTTTATAATATGGTCTTTATTAGTACAATAAATTAAGTACCTATAGATAGACCTACTGATAGAACTATATTTTAAAATTAAAAAAAAATCAGAAATTATGAAATTATTATTATTATTATTATTATTATTATTAAAGGATAAAATGGGGTTGTGCACGCTTAGTGAATCACACTTTCCTTATATTAATTTTTCACTTTATCTATAATCTATTTAGTGAATACTGTATAGTAATTCGAAACAAAATATTATTAATTTTACAAGGTTTAGCTAGGTACCTATATGTAGTACTGATGTAGTAGACGTACTGTAGTAGTATAAAATATAAAAACCGGGGAGTCACTCTATATAGTAGGTGTGATCATTGATTAGGTCACTGCAGTAAGTCATTACATGTAATTATTGTGTTAAATATAAATTTAATGATAAGTCATTGCATACGATGAAAAACGATTGTTGCGTGCCGAAAATAGTTTCAATGGATAAGACTTAACTTTGAAGTTCAAATAAGTTACCTAAGCAAAATGATAACAAAACACTTTTATTTCATTACTATTGAAAATATTCTAATTGTTTTACAATTAAAACTGATGCTGGCGAGCTGACCGCTGTTTGACGTAAGACTGTATAGGTACTCGTTCAAACTAAGTAAATTCATGTCTGAAAGGGTTCCAGTTTTCAGCCCAATTTTTGTTGTCCAGGCAATGGGATAAATTACGTTTATTGTTCGCTCTAACTATGACAAATTCTACATCAATATACAATTCTCGGAATCGATGCATTTTTTACTAACGCACCAGGTGTCCAGGTGTCACCATAAATTGACCATACAATATATTTTATTTAAATAACAATTGTTTATTTACCTATATTATGATGCAATATATGTTAATATGCGTTGTATTGATGTCATTTTTTGTAGATTTATTAGATTAGGATTATATCACGTATATGCGTACCTATATGGAGGTATACCCCCTTCCCCAAAAAATGTTAGTTTTATCATAAGCATTACTCAGTATAACCATTGTGATCTGTATAATTTAGGTATCTGTATAAATTCATACACACATTAAAATAAATAATTACATACTATTTAATAAAGTTTTAACATTTTTTTATGAAGATTTTTGAAATAATTTGTTTATGCGTAAATTACTCAAAATTGCAAACTTCAAAAGATTATAACTTTAAAACTAAGTCCGATTGAAAAATTCGGATTGCATCATTGTTCTTAACTTGATGAATTACATAGGTTTCCAAAAAGGTTTTATACAGACATCAGTTATGATGTACGACGTATGGACACGTAGACACGTAATCATATGTAGGTTGAAGACATTTTTGACAAAAACAAACCACGGCTATATGTAATATTATAAGTACAGGTACCTAATCATTTTTATCATACATAAATCGAGAAAAATGTCAACAATTTAAAATATCTATAAATAGCACAAAAAGAGCAAATATATTTTTAAAATAATATCATGTTTAGAAAAATATAATATACATAGGTATTTGGTTAAAAGTTCAAATTCCTTAGCTATTCATTTTGTAACTACAGCAAAAAAAAAAAACAAAATCTAATTTTGTGTAAAAATTCTAGTTTTTACTGTTATTTTATAAATTGCGCCTAGTGGTGCAGTGTACCTATAAAGATACCCTTGGCATAAATAGGGGGGCTTGGGGGGGATTTAGTCCCCCAAAATGTCAGTCAAGTCAAAATCCCCAGTTCAAAATCTAGTAATTAAGTACTAATTTTTATATTCTGTGGTACTAAGCAATATACGGCCTACGGATAGGGGGGCTTGAGTCCTCCCAAAAAATTTAGTCAATTTGAGCTTATGAAGATACCACTCTATAAAAGGTTAAACATTGGAGGAAGATTGAAGCATTTTTATTTTTTACTGTTCCATAAGATGATGACTCACTAATCAGACACACACATCATTGTAAGCAAATACATTCATCACACCACTCAGAATCTATAAAAAAAACTAAAAAAAAAGCACATTGTTAAACCAATACGTCATTCATTGTTCTGACCAGAATTTAAAATATACCTAGTTAACGAATTATTTCTTGTTTAGCCGGTTAAATTTGCTTAGTCTAATAAACATAACTACAGATTCATTTTGAAATGTTAGTGAAATGTTTTCGTTACATTTTGTACACATAATACATATTTAATTGGCTTTCGAAATTTTTTAATGTTTGATATATTTCACATTTTTCCCGATATCTGGCAATATGTGTGAGTTTAAAGTAATTATTATAACGTACGATAATAATTATTAATTTTAATATTTTTTTGATTTAAATGGTTTAATATATTGGTACTATTATAGGACATAGGTACGAAGTCTAAATTGAACATAATACAATTATACTGCAAATGTATTGAATTGATGGAAGTGATAGGTCATAGGTATGTATCATAATGTCACATAGACAGTAGTATATATTTCTATGTTCACAGTATATTTGTTATTTTTTACTGCAGTAATTACACCAAGTTCAAATGGGGAATGTTCATTACAAAATACATCGATTATACTGTATTATATATTATTACAGGGAGTCGTTATAGTGTTATACCCAAATTTCTAACTCACACTAAAATATTTACCTTATTGCGTTTTACATAATTTCATAATCTTTATCCACCAATTTGCGGCTTACAGTGGCGTCATTTCAGTTTTCATTAGACTATGGCCATTTTTCACAGCTTTTCCGACTCAACATTTTTTTACTCAGATTCTCATAGCATAGTGCCGTAGTAGTTAACGGGTGGGGGGGCGTGTGGTAAATGTGCCGAATTAAGGTTGATGTAAATACTAGACTGGGCAAATGCCCCAGTTGCCCCACCCCAAATGACGCCACTGGCGGCTTACACGAAATATTGCTTTACTATATTTTTTTTTTGTGTTGGGGGAGGGGCCTCTAGAAACATCCCGACTATATAATATAAGTTTAGACATATTATAATTTAGTATACAATATTCTATGAAGTCTAACAATTTCTTCTTATAAATTACTAGCTGCCCGAACTTCCTCCGGAAGAAATTATTTTTTTATAATTTAATTTAAAAACATATGACTATTTTTTGGCTATAAAAATAATATAATATAATTATATATTGTAGTTATTGTTATTGCTAATTTCTGAAAATTATATATCTTACATTTTGAATTCAACCACTAGAGTGGTAAATTTTATTCTTTTTATTATAGAATAGAGATAAGGTAGAAAAAAATGTAACAATAAATTATTTGTTCAATGAATAATATATATTTCAAATGGATAAAATGCAAGTGCAAACAAATAAATAAATAATTAATAATAATAATAATAATAATAAATAAACAAATAAACCGGTTTCTTTCGTCCCAAAAATCAAGTTAGATTCTTATATATATAGATAAAGCTAAGAATTAAATTAAACAATAAAAAAAAAACAATTGTCAATTAATATTTGATGTAAAACGTATTATGAACATAGAAAATTACAGGAATTTAACTTATTAATTAATTTATTTATTAATGCTTCCTGAAAGTAGGTATCTAATACGGTGTTTGATATCTAAGTACTATACTTATACGGTGTTAATGATTAAAACGACTTTCTCGAAACATGAATTGGGATTATAGCATTAACACTATCTACCTAGATACCTACTAAAGTCTAAAACTATATATAGGTAGTTGAATAAGAAAACTGATACTCAACCAATTTTGAAAGTAATAAACTATTAGTCTCTTATTTAATCATAACATCAATAACTTTTGACTCGACGTATCCGTTTCTATCTGTGTTTTCATGGTTTGCTAGCAAATTTAAAAACGGATTAAGTTTTCATGGTAATTTGCCAAGATAACATTTTTTTTCTAAGGGACAAGAAACTAAGAGACGCTACATTTAAGACCGTGCCAACAATTTTCGTTACTAAAAAAAATACAATGCCAAGGGTTAACTACGTACTATACATCCATGGTCCATGTACTTCTCATAACAAAATCTAAACGCATGTAGAAGATTAGGGATTCAAGGGCGTACCTATGGTTTTTTTTGTAGGGGGATCCTATGAAATTTACAACGAGATACTAACCAACATTGTTTATTACCTATATATGACTATATATAGTATACACACAAAAAAATAATAATATATATTAAATTATAGTTTAAATAAAATAATGTAAATAGTTATAATATTTTTAATTTATTAAATTATCAGGTAAATTCACCTTAATTTTATGTTGATTTACTATTGCCCAATAGTTCCTATACATTAGGTATATATTCTTTACTCTATGACCTATACTTAATATTAGGTGACATTTTAATACGCAGCATATAGTTGTGAGACGTGAGTTATATTATGACTAGTTATAGTGAGTATCTAGAATCGGAATTTCTGGATAATATTCCTATTTACTATGTACAAATAAGAAGTTCATCTGTTCATATTATCTATTATAATACCGACTATTTACAAACAAAACAAACCAATAAACCATGTCATGCGATTTGCTAATTATATGCTAAGATATTGTACATAATACTATTTAAATACCATTTATGGTATTAACATCCCCGATCCCCAAAAAAGTAAAATCATGAAACACCCCTACATTTATTTTATTTTTTATTTAAAATAAACAAATATACAGTTTTACATTAATTGTACATTTGAATTATCTATCTTCTGTAAGCTAAGCTTGTGGCGAAGATAGGGAGTTATAAATTGATACATATGCTTAAAAAACTAAAATTTAAAACACTATTGGCACTACATGGCTACATAAGCTTAAATAGATGGAATAAGCTACACAAAATGTTTTGAACTATTAAAAAAATAATTAAAGAGAAGAAATTCTTTGAATGGAAATATTCAGTAGACCTAAAGTCATATAAAAGGTGCAGGTAAAAAATCATACTTGATTACTATGTAGCCAGTACTATGTATAGCCGTATAGGTGCTTACTCTTGTGTCTGATCGTAAATAGACAATAGACAATAATTAATATAGTTCATCAAAATAGCATTAAAAAATTTAAGTTCCGTCTAAATTATCCAAAGATTAACTATTTACAATTGGTTACTACAAAATACGATAAATCACATTACTTACGTCGATATTAGAATTGTTTTTATACTTACACTTAAATTTCACAATCCATAGAAAAAATATTTTAGAAGATACAAGTATTTAAGAAGGCCATGAGAAAATAATTTTAGTTATGTCCAATATAAATAAAAAATATTCCACTGACCACTAATCATTATAATCACTATATTAATTAATAAATAATAGGTGTATCCAAAACCCAAACTAATTTACACCAATATAATATGGTAAAACCTAATATTTTTAAGAAAAACTCTTTGGTCATCAGTCATCAGTCATCAATATAGTTAGTCAATATAATATAATATATTGGATTACCAAAATATAGGTACCTACTTAAATGTTATAAGTTGTAACATTATACCAATAAGCAATGACCAATTGGCAATTACCAATGAAGAGCAAAGTAGTACATTAGTACTTACTGCCTACGATCATAAATATAAATCATAATAAAATATTTTGTTGTATTCCTATATTTTCCCGCTCTTATTTCGCGCCAAATGAAAAATAATATGGATAAAAATAATCCAACATTTGGCACATTACCATAATATTATTTTTATATTTTGTATTATGTTAACATATGGTACACATTTAAGCTTCATATTTTTACTATACATAATTTTTATAATATACTAGAAAAAAATATTAGAATTTAATTTATTTATTAAAACATTTTTTACCAAATATTGGTTAAAGTAAACTTATTAATTATCATTATTATTTAATAAAATATACGATTTATCGAGCTATTATTTTATGTAGATATTTTTTTTGAGTTATCATTTATCTGTTCTATAATTTTTTTATACACCTAATTTACACAATCAATTATTATTTTATTATTATTATTTATTACGTTTAGGCTATAATATGCAATTCATCATAGTATATGTATATTAATATAAGAACATTAAATTATGATTATAAAAATGGTTCAACAATCTTCCTTTGAAAGTGAACACTATTAAGTAAAAAATATTCTTATAATATTATAAATACAATTTTATTATTTTCATTCTGACCACACTAACTGCAAATGTTGGCAGTTTTAACATTTAACGGTTTTATTTAAAAATATTTAAGCATTAAATGTTTTTAATATTCTGAGTGGAGTTCTTTTTAGAATTTTAAAATATGGAATTATATTAAAACTGCTAACATTAAATGTTGAAAGCGCCTGTAAATTAATAAATTGTGCAGGATTTCAGGCAAAAATATTTTAACAAATCATCGATATTCTAATATTCTATATACATTTTTCGTGTGTTTAAAATTTAAAAATATTACGAAATAACAATTTTTAAAACATTTATCGTTATGAAACTATTATAGGAACTACCTAGATTTGCTCGAAGTCAAAAATAGTATTATGTATTCATGTATTATCGTGTTGACAGTTGACACAATAAAAGTAATTATATCGTTACCCATGTATATATATTTATATTCTTATAAGTTATTATGATTATGAAAAATATTCACTTTACCCTGTTCCAAAAGAGAAGACACCAGATTTACGTAGCAAAACCGGATTTGTCTGTGGCCGCCTGGTGTCTTCTCTTTTGGAACAGGGTATAGGTACCTAGTTAAGTTATGGATTTTCTTGTACGTTTTATGGTATCTAAATATTTATACACATTATGTTATATAATAATTTTATTTCAATACTCTTATAGTGTAATATATAAATATAAATGTAGATGGAGATAATATTATATTGTATAGGTTGGATAGAATGTATTAATAATAATATAATATACTATTGTATAAAATATGTGTAATTGTATATATTTTGTTCTTATGAAAATTGCAAGAAGATTAAATTCACGTAAAAGTTTTTTTTCTTTGTAACTGAGATTACTTGTATAATGTATTTCTATTTAGATATAAAATAATAGCATGCATGCCGTTTTTATAAAAAACAATCAGCAGTAACAAAAAACGACAATATTGAGTATTGTTTTCATTTTCAATTTAATTTATATTATATTTGACCCACCCTGCGTATTCAATAGACAGTAGATTCTAGACACCTATGTCAAATAATACATTTCTACTTTTAAATTACTTCCGTCAGTTCAATCAATTTTCCCTCCATAGCCTATGATGAAACAAAAAATTAAATATGTGAACTCGTTTATTAGATTATTATCTTCATACACAATACACATTTTTGAGATTCTTCATAATCAATCAATTTTGTTACATAAATTTGTATAAATAATTAATAAATTAGTTAAAAATATATAGAAGCATATTTTTGTTTACAGAAGTGTTCTAAAACTACAAAATTTGAATTAATGGGTCAAATACGTAATCTGAAATATATGTGTGATATTTATTTTCGAATAAATTATTAATCAGTCATAATAAGTGATTGACATAGAATTTCAAACGATATAATCCTCCGAACCCAATTTCCCAACAGTAGATAATAATGTATACTACCTACCTATACGTAATATTATTATAGGAATTGCACGATTACGTACGATTATTATTCATATTTTAAATAAAAAGTGTCTATGTTTAGTTTGCACAATGCAATCGTAAAAGTATTAAGACTTGAGACTTCTGACATTATTATTTTAATGTTTGATGTTTGAACAATAGAAAAAATGTATCCAACCCACGCGTTTATTTTAAGCTCCCATCCGACTTGTCCTACTGCTGCGTACCATACCGGGGATATATTTTGTAATTTTGAGATAGGTGTAGTCGCGTAGGTACCTTATATACTCAGTAAGTACGTTAGTGCACAAAATACGTTATAACTTATAATATATTTTATAGTCTGCATTGGCTATTTCGTCGAGGGGAGACATGCGAGAGAGTATCTATAATCTTCTTTAGTTTTTCTTACAATAGTTATTCAATACCCGTCTATAATACTCTAGTAATATAGTCAGGGGTGTATTTAGAAATGTATAATGTGGGAAGGAGGCACAAACTAAAAATTTAAAATAAACAAAATAGGTAGGTAAATGTGTTTGATAGAAACATCACATTTAATTAGTAAGAGAGTTTAATACTCTCACTTCTCAGTAATAAAAAAGTACGAAATACAGTGAATAGGGAGGGGGCACCAGTCTAATGTATCCCCTTTAAATGCGCCCCCGAATATAGAAGTTATTTTTAATTTATGTGTACATGAAAAAATTAAAGAAACGAAAGATCTCTTTTCACAACCCCACCCACACCTCTTCTTGAAAATCCCCATAAGTTTTAATAAATTGGGCATATTATCTAGAGTTCTAGACTTATTTTTATTATTTCAATATAATACAAAAAAAACGAAGGTGGCGGCGGCTTAATACATAAATACCTAGGTATATAAATCTATAATGGAATAATTATAACACACTAATTATATAATGTGCACCATAAGTAATGATTCGTAATATCAAAGTAATAACTTATCAGAGAAATGCTTCTATATAATATTATAATGGGTACCTAAAGTTTTCCCGTCGTTATAATCTTATATTCTGTACCTTGTGTACCAACAGTGTACCAACTTTTGTAACTTTTTGAAGTAAGTTATCAAATTTACTTGTCGTACCATATATTTAAGTTTATTCACTTTATTATATTGTAAATATTTCTTTTAAGTGAAAAACAAAATATATACATTTATAATCAACTCGATCCCCCTGCAGCGCACGCGATGAACGTACCACACTCACACGTCTATTAATACGACGACCAATGGGCTGTTCCGTTCGCGGTCCCGTCGACACATCTGCTTTGGCATCTGACCATCTCGGAACAATATATGACGATAAGTTGTCCCGTGCCGTCTCGTCGCTTGTTTTCCAGTGACATTCCGTTTGTTTTTTCGATTTTCGATCTTTCCTTTGTTCGTGAACACAACATTACATTACATTGTTATTAACGTTGAGTCGAGCCAATATTATAATACGCAATAACGCATATTATACGTATAATAATGTGAAAAATAATTTTATTATATTATGAACCGTATCCGACGTGTCACGTTATAATTAATCATAATACATTTTATAGTGTTTAATATTATAATATAGTATTCAGTCTTTATCGAACTGATTTGTATTTTGATTTTTTTTCACTCGCTTTCATTACGCGTATTGCATATTATTATACAACGAAACAGTGTCCGCGTCCGCGCCCGTTATTAAAATCTTGTCGCTATCGACAGCGAATAAGTGCGCCTCTTTACACGCCCCACTGCGTATTAATAATATATGCTATCCGGACGTCGATGTCGACGTCATTGATAATATTTTATTATTATTACACAAATGAAACAATATAATATACTTATAGTATAATTGCATCTTTTTTTAATTTTTATGTATCAGAATAAGCGTTTAAAGAAACAATAGGCACGGTAAAAGGTATTATGACGTTAAACGATATTTACGAATAAAAAAAAACTTATTGGTTTCGTTCGTAGTGACGGGCGTACGCGTATAATAAAACTGGCTCGCGTTATTAGTGCCGTTGGATTTTGGCGGGCGCCGATTCGGATTATGATATTTTTCGGTCTGTATTACATCGTGAAAAGAGCTATTTACTTGTCGTCGAAGAAAATATTCAACGGCGATCACAAGCGTAAAAAGTCAAAGCGCAAAAACAAACGCAACATGAAAGGTATAAATTAATTCATTTTTTAATACCCATTATAGTATTATACAAATATATAGAATACAGAGTGTAACAATAAACATTTAAGACAAATTATCTAACTCTATCTAATAACTTTTGTTCTAATCAATATTTATTCATTTTTTATTAAACATTTTATTTTGAATGTTTATATTATAAAAAAAGTTATTGCATAATATCTAATTAGTTTATTAGTTATTAGTAGGTAGAGGTAGATACCTACTTATTACGTACCTACATTGGACAGTACTGTTATACTCTGTAATAAAATACTATTTACGTGTTAAATACTATAATGTGATTACGTGAGTGAATGAGACGTGATTTAATAATAGTAGGTATAAGTACAGAATCCGTCTCACTCTCATAATATAATAGTCCCATAATATTGTTTAAATTTATAAATCCTCGTGGGACTCCAGAGACATGTTTAGGGGAGTTAGTTGGAGATTGCCCCGCGCTGTCCTTCTGTGAGAATGGCATTTTGTATATGGACATAATAGCTTTTATAATTATTATAATATTATAAATATGAATAGAAATATCTATACAGCTATAGGTACAATATATAGGTAGTAGAGCTGTACACTGTATAGGTAATTATTATATAACCTTAGTATTATAACCTTAGATTATTCTATAATCATTATAGAAATAAATATTAATGTTTACTACGTCATATAGGTTAGTATCCGTACCTCAATTATATTTTATTATTTCTATAATTTCTAAACTATGAGTTGATCCTTATTTTTGACATTATTTATCAATGCAAGGCTGGACAAGTTAACTAATTTTTTTTTCACTCCGTTAAGTTAATATTGATATAATGTAAGTTAAGTTTAAAGTTAAATTACTTATTTTTTTTTGAACTTGTTAAAGTTATTTAACTTTTATTTAACTCATTAAGTTAGAAGTGGCTTGAATAAAAAAGTAAATCGTTATGTAACTTTAGTTTAGTTAGAACTTTTTAACTCGTTAATGCCCATTCTTGCTTATTGGTTATTACAATTTAGTGAGTAAATAACTGTTTATATTTTTCTTTCATTAATTTCTTTTTAATTTTACAAAATGTATGAAATTAATTTTTATTTTTTACTCTCAAAAAATGCATTAATTAAAAGACAAAAAAATTAACAATGAGGGGGCCGAAAATTCTGAATGCGTCTCCAGTAATTGTCGAGCAAGCTATATAGTTTTAGGTTGTAGGTGTGTCGCTTTATGCGTCGGGCCGCAAACGGCAAACATATTGTATACCTACACGGCGACGGAGTTCACTCTAAATTCATTATCAATTGATTTTGTTTTCATAATCATATAATTTTAATATAGACGATAGTAATTACTAATTGAATCGATAACTGCAGAAAGAGGATACGTCCATTTTTATCAATTTCGATTTTGTTATCATTTTTCGTTAAGCACGCGTAAAAACATCGTTTACTGCAGAAAGGAGTCAAATCCGACTATCCAAACGCTAAATATAGTGTTTGGAATCTTCGGTTTACTACAGAAAAGGGTCTCGTTATGATTTCGTTTTTTGTTTCTCCTGAAAAGTTATAAAAATGGACCTATCCCATTTCCGCAGTTAGCGATTCAATTAGTACAGTTAACTGCAGCTGCAGGTGTAAATATTGATAACGCTAATGCACCGGTGATTTCATTGATAAAATTGTTCGTAAACGGCACAGATATATCTATGGTAAACGGTTAACAATTTGCACATGGTATATTGGACATTATCATTATCATTGTAACTAGTTATTATTTTTTTTTACGGTAACAATATATAGGTAATAATGCTTAGGTAATGAGATTGTCGTCTGTCGGTTATTGCAAGTATGTGTTTTTTTAGTTTTTATCATGAACTAAGATAAAGATATAGATCTTAGTTCGTGGCACGGATATCTTAGTCCGTGGTTCATGGTTTTTACACCGAATAGATGAAATTTCATCTATTCTGTGGTTTTACACGTATCTACTCTATCGTTTCTATCTAAAGATGGGATCCCACGACGTGTATTTGACGAATATCCACGAACACTCGAATAATCGGCAAGTTATACCGAAAATCGACGGAAAGGTGGAGAATAACGAATAACGAATACGAATACCGAATATTCGTAAAATACACAAGTCGTGGGATCCGCCTTATGATCCAATAATATAATACTTTTTATACACATAGGTGATAGGTACGGTACATACTACAAGGCGCGGACTGGCTGAGATGCTGTGATGCTACAGCATCCCTTGTCCTAAAATATATTTGCATAATTTTATTTATTATATATTTAAAGACTCAAGACACCTAATGAACAGCAGATCGTTACCAACTATTATTAGTAATCTATAATGTTGTACAATTTTTATTGAAAGTTTGTTGTAACTTGGTACTTATTTACGTTTTTAATGTATATTCAATATTTAATATTTTTTTAAAACAAAATAAAATATATTAATATTTTATAAATAATCTACATATTTTAAATTTGCTCCAACATTTTTTGTTTTTTGCTCTTTAAATTGTGTAGCATCCCGTGCCTTTTTTTACCAGTCCGCGCCTGCATACTACTGATGCGGGGAGGTACGGTTTTTGCGTCACCTTTCACAAGTTATGCGTTAAGTTTTGTGCAAATCTTGTACCTATATGGCTATATACACGTTTACTTGTGAATATCATCACTTCCGTTTTCCAGTCAGACGAAACGCGTCTCCCGCGGCGTGTCCCGACGGCAGTGAAATGAGGGTGATACGTCAAGTTATGAGTTTATCACCAACACATCAGTCACATACTATTATATGCACATTATTCACAGGTTCTGAGTACAATTATATTACATACTAAGATAGTAAGAAAGTTTTACGAACGTTATTTAGAATTAATTTTAGTTGCACTAAATGTGTGAACTAAGTTCACTTTTTATCTTAGTAGTTTCAACTTAGTAGTAATACACTACTAAATGTAGTGTGTACCTATAGGCTATAATGATTTGTAAAATTCATATAAAATCTGGAAAAAATCCAGAAATTATGTAAAAAATATGTCTCTAGATTTTAATTTAATCATTTTGGTTGTAAACTTGTACATAATATCTATTATTATTGAATTTATTTTTCCTGTTCATAAAGAACATGTATAAATAATACTAATTGTCATTATCAAAAATTGATAAAAAAGGAGTGGGTGACATTGGTGTGGCAATAAAATTAGTATCGGGGCACGAAAACTTTGAATACGTCCTGTGTGAGATAGGTACGGTGTACATCGTACATTTGCTATTCATATTTTATAACGTATTTAATATAATCCGGATGAACGATATAAAAGAAATAACGGTAGTGGGGAGGCAGTTGCTCTATATTCATTGGAGACTACTTCCGTCTAATTAAAACTATTGTGGTACGAGAAAATTGCTTAACAATTATTATTTTTGAGCGACGAACCATTATTAAATAAAAAATACGATTATAAACTACGTATATAATTTATATTGGTTATAATCTGCTCTATCGTTAGAAAAGAATGCGATTAGGTATACCCTAAATTCAAAAGTTCATAATATAATTGCTTTCAAGCTTTTTAACGATTTTACTTCAAGTTTTTCTTTATAGGTGGTACCTACATGGCTACATCTAATACTTTTTAGTTTTATCTTAAATCTTAACATATTTTCCTTAAACCCATATAATATATAACGTAAAATACAAATAATACTAATCATGTATTGCCTTTACAATAAATTAGTATTATAAATCTTAATAACAAACTCTCATAATAACCAAAAAAAGCACTAATTATTTATTATATACAATCTACACTAACAAAAATGATTTACTTAGGTAGGAAAAAAATTATTTTGTTTAGGCATACCGTATACGATATACCTAAACTAGTTTTCTCAATTTAAATAAATTAGATTTATGTAATATATTCTTACTTCAGTTGTATAGGACTTTAGTTATTTTTGATAGATACCTAAGTACCTATTGTTCATCTTTCTATTTAAATTTTCGAGTTGATGAAGTACCAACACTGGGACTTGGTAGAAATGTTCACTCTAATATTATTTCCATGTTAATGTTATTTATTTTATCAATTTAAATTATTGTTTAGCTTCTGTAATAGATGACCTAATAAAAATTATACTAAAAAAGTTTGATGAGTATTTATCTAAAGCCGGAAGCTTACCAAATATAATAGATATATTATACAGAGAAAAAACTTATAACAAATCCATACCAATAAATATTATTGCTTTAATACCGTATGTAAATACAAACTAATTTTAATAAAAAAAAGCTCATTTAACCCAACTGCAAGTTGTAAATTATGGGTAGAAAATATTACTTTATTTTGAATCACTTGAGTAATTACTTAATTTAGAAGGGATAACAAAAATGATCCCGCTATAATCTGTACTTTAATAATGATCTGAAATATAATAGTGTCAGTAAAACTTCTATCGCTTATCTATAAAATAAAATGGTAAATCTTGAAGTAAAATATTTTTATAAAGCATTATTGTTATACTTAAGTTCTAAAATATTAAAAAATAATGAATATTGTGGTTTGTTAGTTTTATTCCAAATTAACAATCAATCCGTGGACTGGAATTAAATAAACTATTAAATCATCATAAAAAGGCTCTTCGAAGAAGTGATAAATCACTACCCTGCCGCGGCCTCGCAAATACCTACTGAAATACGCCTCTGATCTATAGCTTATTATATACCTATTGTATAAGTTGAAGTAATTTTATTGAGGTAATGCGATTATATTTAATAATACATTAATACAGTTAAATAATTTAACACAGTAGGATAAATTAAATAATAAAAATAAATAATAAATATATTGCAAAAAACGTATTGTTTTATACAATTTGTAAAATAGAATGTCATTATGAATACATTTGTTAGGTAATGGAATATACCATTGATTAAAAATGTATTTAAGAACATTTCTTTTTTTGGAAAACTTATACAAGATCGTTGTGTCGTTGTGTTATTACTTATTTCTTCTCTCCCGCTAAGAAAATTCGAGTTAAAAATAATAACAGAAAACAAATGTAAAATGGTATTTAAATATAAACTCCAATGCACCACTCAAAATCTAAAATATGTGAAAATTAAAAGTTACATGAGTGAATGAACTGGGTTGGAATATTATTCTACATTATAACCTAACTAATACTATTATACATTGTATTTATATATATGTATTAAAATAAACAATACCTACGTCATGTAATAGATTATTTAAATATTTTATGTTTTATTTACAAATAATTAATAACTATTAACTTATCAATTATTACAGTGTCTCACAAAGTACATACTTTTTGAATTTGGCGGAATTTTTAAACATTTTGGTTTTTGGAGGGGTGATCTGCTGGATATTATTTTTCATTGTTAAATCAAAGATTTTACTGAATGTAAATATATAAAAATAAATGTATTTTCATTACAAATTTTACCGATTTATTTATTTTTAAAAAGTGCATACCTACTTTTTATAAATTAAGTAGCCTAAGTAGATTCTACTGAAGCGTTTTAGTTTGTTATGAAAAAATTTGGCTTAATGATTTCGCAGTTGATACCTATTCGCATTGGTATAGGTAGGTAACTTTACTGTTATAACTTATAAATAATGCATTTATTGCTTAGTATTCTTGAATTTTCAAACTTTATATTTAAAAAGATTATGTGAAAATTGTGTTTATCTATTGAATATAAAGTAGGTACCTAAAATATAATAACTAACTGCATATTTTGGAAAAAGTAAAAAAGTGTGAAGTAATATTTTATTGAAATGGGTTCATGGGTGGGATTTAAGTGCTATAAACTTTTTATTTTACTAGTAAAAATCCAATTTTAAAGTTTAATCAAAATATTTAATATGTAATTAAAAATTACTACTAAGACTGATAGCATTATTGATTGAGTTTTATAATAACCGGGGTTTTTTTCCCCAATAAACACTTTTTTGAGAGAGGAATAGTACACCTACAAGCAGTGTCACATTATTTATAAAAATTGTAGATAGTTTATTTTTAAAATTACCATGTACCTTCCCGATTTTTGAAACAATTACAGAAAATAACCAAAATAATTATGATTGTTAGGAAGCACCCGTTTATGAAATACGAGTAAATAAATATATAATTTTTTTTATAGAAGTACCTGTATATATATAAGGCTATAAGTAAAAACTAGGTAATAGAAAAATGAACTGTTTTAGAGTACCTATAAAATACTTAACTGTACCTTAAAAAACACTTTTTTTTAGAAAAATACTTGCCGTTGTAACATGTTATAACCATGATTATGAATATTAACCCTTATAAAACAGTTAACACATTTAGCAGGGTGGGATTTTTAATTTTTAGTAGGGGACATATTACCCGCAATTATTACCTTCATTATAGTATCACAACGATGAGTCACCTTCTGTATTATAATATAGTATGGACGCATGGGCATGGCTAGTTAATATTATTCCTAAATAATAAATAAGATATTAAGCCTCCATTATATGAACATTCCGAAAAATGTATCGAGTGATCTATCATCCATACCCAGATTAAATGTATAGTAATATAATATGATAAAACACGAAACATTAATTTTTATTTTCATTTTTACTTGATGATTTGTTTTACTACTGTGTACAAATAATATATATTTATTTAGACTGAAACAAATAAATACAGTAGATATTAAATTACACGTACACTTTTTTTCCAGATATTAATTACTCCTTATCAGTTTAGGTTTGGATTTGAGATTTTAGAGCTAGGTATGTACATATATATTAGTCTCCAATGACTATTGCGATTACCAGTACTCAGAACTTAATGTACTTAAAAAGTATTAAATAATAAATATGCATGTACATTTGCGCTTAAAAAGTATAAATATGCTTTAAAAAAATGCACTTCTTTTTTTTTTACTTACAATTTTCATAAATATAAATATTTTATAATTTTTACTAAATATTTATTAATAAAAGTGGGAAATGTGTGCCAACTAGAAATTTGAAGAACACAGTACATAAGTAATAACAATAGTACCTAGTGAAAACGATCAAAATAAATATACATTAAAATATATAATGTATTTATTATTGTTATTGCCAAATTTTCAAATTGTATTATAACTTATAAGCTTATCATTAATCATCAAAATGCTCTTAAAAATACAAAATCATTGAATAGGTATGCAAAAAAAAGGTCTATATATTTTTAATATCTTTTTCATAGAGTCGTGAAATTAATTCCAAGGTTATTTAGCAATAAATAATATAAAAAAAAAAATTAAAATGCAAGAGGCAAGAACTTCCTAGCTCAAGCTATTTATTTGTATAATAAATAAAACTAACCATTTTTGTTCATATTTTATTTATTTTGTTTAATATATTATTTTAATATTCTTATGTATACTTATTATTATTATGTTTATAACGTTTAGGTCTATTGCATATAACCACAAAACCATACACTAAATAAGTGTATTTTATTATTTTAAACTATTACTCATTATTTGTTACTATAGTTACTATACTTGTATAATTGTAGGTCTTTAATTATCCGATCTGAAATATTTATATATATATATTTTACGCCAATCGGCAGTTAAA
>NC_042494.1:123143446-123144866 GCF_005508785.2 Acyrthosiphon pisum
TCAAAAATATTTACCGTGGTACACGCTAAATGGTTTTTTCTCAACAAACTTTATATAAAACTGAAATAATTATTTCAAGTACACAACACAAATATGTAATAATAGATTTTTTTATGTTATAAATTAATCTTAAATATATTTACACAAGTTTTCTTCCTTCTCTAGTAAAAGGTACATATTCTACAATACGATTATGAATTAATAAACAATAAGCAGTTACACCTGTAAGCGAATCTGAAGCTTCAATTTCCAATTAAACATCCACTGCTGAGGCTGTAGCTGAATCGTTCTGTTTTGAAGTGTCGATAACTATAACTGGTGCGTTTGCTAGAAAAGTAGATGGACTCAATATCGGGTTACGAATACTTTTTTCACAGTACGATTCTTGAAACGATGTACACATATTATATAATAAGGTGAAATTATTTGTAGAAAAATCTAAATTCAAATTATCGTATGGATAAGCTATCGAGTTTAGAAATACTTTAACGTTTGTTAGATTACAATGGTCAAATATACTACAATCTTTCGTTAACAAATTTTTACGTCCTTTTTGTAAACCAATTATGATAAATCGTGGTTTTTCTAATTTTGAAGCAGTTTTCAAATTCCATACAACTTTTTTAGTGGTTCCGAGTTCAGGATATTCAAAAGTTTCAAAAGATCTAAAAGGAATAAACAAACTTTTTTCTTTTTCTTTAAGTTTCAATAATTTCAACCTTTCTTCATCGTCAACAGTGATATGTGGAACCTTCCAGACTATTTTGTTTAAAACGATTTTACCTTCAGAAGCAGTTACACCAGATTTTAAAGTTAAAGCATTTAAGTCGTTATGACTTCGAGTTAATATTAATTCCAATCTAGAATTCACTAATATTTTTTTATAGTCTTCAAACAAACCTAACCAATATTTTAATGGAATGCAAGCACTAAATTCGCCTTTATTATTTTCTGATTGGGTTGCGTTTCTAAAATTCCAGCGAGAATTTTCATAACAATTATAGTTGTCTGGTGTGCCGGATAAGTATCCTTTCAACGAACTAGTGATTCCAAGAACACGTGTTCTATCTACTTCTATCCCATTGATTTCCAATCGTATTTGCTCAAAGAGGTAAGAGTAACCGTTATTTGATAGTTTCACTTTGGAGCATCATCAATTACCCCTTCCAAAAAAATATAATCCCCTTAATATAATATTATACAATTGTTTAGGTACCTTTGTACTATGCAGTTACTAATATACTTTATATGCCATTACTACATAATCATATTTTTAAAGTCCATACACGTTAACTGTATAGACGTATAGTTGCAGTTAATAGTTATCATTGATACATTTACTATTTATTATAGATATCGGAGGACTGAGATGATATTATGTTAAGGTGCTAAAATTATTTAACTACCTACCTATACTAAC
>NC_042494.1:123144916-123146222 GCF_005508785.2 Acyrthosiphon pisum
TTTCAATTAGATATCTAAAACAAATAATTTAACGAAAAAAAAAATTCATTACATATTTTTTAATGTCTAAGCATAAATTTCAAAAAACTTTTTATTTACCTTATCATTGATGTTTTGCCAGTAGAATACTGACCGACAAACAGCACCATGGGTTTTGCATCAAAATCTTGATCGGTTAATGCTGGCAAATGAAACTCATGAAACAAATATTTTTTTTCGAGAGGTAAGAGTTTCGATTTGTAAATGTTTTTTAAACGACTAAGAAATGTGACATCATTGTTTACAAAATTCCTATAATAAATTCAATTAAAATAATACCAACCATAATATTATAATCATTGTTAATTTATTTCTTTACTTGTAAAACGACCGGTGGATTATCTTGGTAAAATTCGGATTTCTACTTAAAGCCTTACAGCAGCGGACATAACAATACGGAAGTACAACCATTTTTTACAAAAATTAAAGACTGTCTTCTAGTCGGATTAAAAATATTCCAAAATTGGAGTTACCTATAAATAAAATGTTAACAAATGGTAATATAAATTATAACAAGGAAAACCGTCACATTTCATCGCAAGTCGCAACTGACAAGTAACGAAGTATGAACTGTGAAGTAGATAACGATAACGATTGAACCACAGATTATATGAAAACAGATTGTGCACTTCCTATGCTGCAATGTAAAAAATGAATACGGTGCTGTGATTGGTCTCCGCCCAAATCAGTGTGATCACAAATACCAATGCTAAATTATTGAACATACATACATACCATATTATAGAAATTTGATTTTGCTTAGTAAACTTTTCAATTTCAACTCAATACTCAAAATATTATACTTGGGTAAAAGTAATATAGAAATAAAATATGCAAATTGTTATTTACAAACAAATATTTATTTAAATTTTTCACAATTTCAAACAATATAATATTAACAATTAAAATTAAATACATATTATACATTTATTATAAACATACAGAATTGATGGAGTACAAAATGTTTATACAATTACCTAGATTACTTATTAATACTAAATACTTTCTAATTTATTTGAGAGGCCTATGAAATTGGAACCCATATCACTAACAAATGCTTTAACATTAATTTTAATATTTTCTAGTTTAAAAATACTGGTTAAAATTATGTCCTGCAAATCAAAACCTGTACAACTGTTTGATATAAAAAAATAAGCAATCGGTTGCTTCCAATTGAAATTTATGCCTTGAACCAACAAGACAAGTACAAACTTTGCTGGATCATACGTTTTACGATTGTTTGTTTCATTAAACCCTATTATTTCAT
>NC_042494.1:123147950-123149364 GCF_005508785.2 Acyrthosiphon pisum
ACAGGTATCAAAATGTAACTAGCCTTGAAAATTATTTATTTATTTATTAATTTATTAATAATCAACGGGCATGAGCCCTTTTACTATAGAAAAAAGACATAACATAATAATTGGCACGTATGAAACTATTGAAACTAATAGGTACTGTAAGTACTTACTCTATGATCCAATCTAATCTAACTTATATTATCTACAAAATAGGTACCTAATATAAATTAATCATAGACCTTATACTCAATTATATTGTAAAATATACTCATTACTCACACCACTCTACCCCGCCAACCCGGTATGTTCCCTCTATTAGTATAAGGTCTGTTAAATCACAAATATTTGAAATAAATTAAGAGGATGACAGCGCACATGGCGTTTACTCTCTCTGACCGTCGAGCAACATAGCAAATCTATGTTTAGCAGAACTAACCCTGTTTTCTAGTTGTTACTTTGAATATTAGAGTGAATTCGCATATTCTCCAACTTTAAGCTAAGAATATTGCTTGTGTCCCTGCGTTAGCTTTTTAATTTTTAGATATTTTTATTTTTATTTTCACGCTCATAACTTACTTAAAAATTAATATATCATAAAACAGTCAACGTAGGGAAAAAGCCACAAAGGTAATGTTCTTAACATAAAGTTTGATAATGGATGAATTCATTCTAATATTAAAAGAAATAACTAATTCTAGGACCGTGGTAATAACACAGCCTGCTAAATGTAAATTTGGTATGTTGCGCGTGGATCAGAGAGAGAAAACAAATAGTGCGCGGCTGACATCCTGTTTTTTCTTAATCACAGACTTGTATATAATGTGATACCACAGAATATAAATAATAATAAATAATAGATATCGAAGTCCCGTTATAAGTTGAAGCATTGATTATTACTTACCAGCTATACTGTCATATTTTGGGTTGGCTAAACATTATTATAAATTATAATGCATATTTGATGTTATGCACCAAACAAAATATAATACCACAAAAAATACCTATATTACAGAATTTGTACCTACACAATATTTTCTTTATTCATAATATTTTTCTATCATTATGGTTGTTCAAATAGATAGATAAAAAGGATCAATACATTAATTATATGTTCCATTGTCCCTCCCCCCCCCCCCCCGTACTATTAAGTACTAACTAGATTCACTTTCCTACCAAAAAAGATGCTGAAGTACAAAATCAAAATATTTTTACTGTCCCAAAAGGTGATGATTAAGTAGCAGGGCATCACCCGGGGCTGCACAGTGCACACCTCAGGGCCAACTGACTATTATATAATTTGAGAGATTCAAGCTGGGTGGGTACTTAATGTAAACTGTGGCGGGGATTGGGGAAACCAGGCTTCTTCAAGCAAATCAGGTTAGGTTAAAGCAAATCTACAGATTTTCTACCACCAATGAGCGGGAGA
>NC_042494.1:123149464-123151203 GCF_005508785.2 Acyrthosiphon pisum
TATGGCATCAATATGTTGGTTAAATGAAAGAGTAGACGTATAAAGTGTATACCAAGGTCTTTAATTTGGAATACTTGTTTAAGTTGAAAGCCATTGATGGAATATGTTCTTTTTGTAGACGAACGTGATTTAGTGAAGGTAATTGAGTGACATTTGTCAAGATTAAGTACTAGTCCAAGACGATCTACCCAGTTAGAAAATATATAAGCCAGATATTTTAGCAACTGTATGTGTGACAATAAATTATCCATATTGCATATTATACTTAACTTAAATTGTGAAGTTTAGCCAGTTTAGGCACTTTAGGTAACTTGCCCCGCATTGATTTTTTGTGTGAAACCTGATGTACTCTATTGTTTCTATCATCGAGTATGATATATTTATATTTTATATATTATAACATAGGTATTGATTTTAAAAATTCACCCTGAATCCCAATACTGATATTCAAATACAAAACATTAAAAGGAACGTGTGAGTGAGTTTATTGTATTTTTGACAAATTTTTTAAGGGACCTACCTATTTTATTTTAATTCGTATACCTCAATACATCATGGTTCATACCCATAACTAATAGGTGTGTAAGTATGTTCCACTATATTTTCATCTAATGTGCACCCTTGTCGCCTGCACATTATAAATTAGTGATATTCATATTGTATTAGATAATATTTGTATGGGCCAAAAGCTTTGTAAAATCGATTCCCGTGTGCAGTGCGATTATAATAGTACAATCACTTCTCATTATATAGCGTTACACAATCATACAATATATCATTTCGACTTTCTCAGGAAACAATATAATTGAAACCCGCCCAAGTCTTGAGAAAGTCGTCTAAAGGATTTATTGGTGCTTAACACGCGACGCGTAGGTACCTAGATAAGTACAATATATGTACATACCTACATGAGTATTATATACTGCAGCGACAAATAATACATTAATACCTGCAGTTATATACAAGCGTTATAAGTTATAACATTACATTGTGAATTCAGAATAATGTGGTTTCATGTAGATATTAATATATTATATTCTATAGGTATAGGATGTAAGGATGCTATTACGCGTGCATCGTGCGCGCGGGAAGCGTAAGTGCAAGTAGAAACGGTATAAAGTATTAACTATAAAGTGTTAGTGTTTTCATTTTTAGATCACTAGGAATAGGGTAAAAAAATAAAATTAAGTGCCTCTACCTCAATAGATTATTTAAATTAACAAATACTGATTGACGCTTGTGAGTAGTATACATTTGTATGTTCACAGTCTTTTTTTTTTACCGCGGTAATTTCACAACGTTCAAGGGAGGATGTCTCGCTTGAACACAATAATTTTACCGTAACAAAAATCACGGGGGAATTTCACACTCGTTATCCACCTATTTGCCGCTCACTCAAAAATATTTACCGTATAGCATTTTACAGGGAGATTTCACATTTTTTGTCCACGAATTCTCCGCTTACACAAAATATTTACCGTATTTTAAAATTACAGGGAGTTTGCACACTCAAAATCGGTTTTGCCGCTTTACTCAAAAATATTTACCGTGTACACGCTAAATGGTTTTTTTCTCAACAAACCTTATCATAAAAACTGAAATAATAATTATTATATTTAATTTATAACAATAAAAAAATCTATTATTACATAATTTGTGTTGTGTACTTGAAATAATTATTTCAGTTTTATATTAAGGTTTGTTGAGAAAAAACAATTTAGCGTGTACACGGTAAATAT
>NC_042494.1:123151846-123164503 GCF_005508785.2 Acyrthosiphon pisum
GAAGCAGTTACACCAGATTTTAAAGTTAAAGCATTTAAGTCGTTATGACTTCGAGTTAATATTAATTCCAATCTAGAATTCACTAATATTTTTTTATAGTCTTCAAACAAACCTAACCAATATTTTAATGGAATGCAAGCACTAAATTCGCCTTTATTATTTTCTGATTGGGTTGCGTTTCTAAAATTCCAGCGAGAATTTTCATAACAATTATAGTTGTCTGGTGTGCCGGATAAGTATCCTTTCAACGAACTAGTGATTCCAAGAACACGTGTTCTATCTACTTCTATCCCATTGATTTCCAATCGTATTTGCTCAAAGAGGTAAGAGTAACCGTTATTTGATAGTTTCACTTTGGAGCATCATCAATTACCCCTTCCAAAAAAATATAATCCCCTTAATATAATATTATACAATTGTTTAGGTACCTTTGTACTACGCAGTTACTAATATACTTTATATGCCATTACTACATAATCATATTTTTAAAGTCCATACACGTTAACTGTATAGACGTATAGTTGCAGTTAATAGTTATCATTGATACAATTTACTATTTATTATAGATATCGGAGGACTGAGATGATATTATGTTAAGGGTGCTAAAATTATTTAACTACCTACCTATACTAACAATATTATACTTTATAATCCATACCCTTAAAATACGTTTTCAGGCATAAAAATATGATGTGTAAACTGGCCAAACAAAAGTTTTTATATTTAAGATTAAGAATTACATCACATTATCCCAAGGTAAGACGATGGGAGTGTGATTCTCATTACTTTTCAAAAATACTTTGTTTTTTCATTACATTATTAATTTATGAGTAGCTCAAAGCGCAACCCGTTGTGGCAGAGTGGGTCAAGCCAATTTAATTGATATATACTTAAGTATAAAGTAACGCGTCACATCGCTACTATATAATATTATAAGGCATGTTTATTAACAGGGGCGTCATTTCCGTTTTTTTATTATTGGTGGCAAAATGTTCGCAGGCCATTTAAAGTCATTACCAGGCTACAATCATGGGCCCCTTTTTTTAGGCAGTATAGGGGGAAAATACCTCCTCTATCTTCTTCTTCGCCTTTTCTGCCAACTGGAGTCGACCACCAATGTTTTACAACTATACACAGTGCTCTGCCCCTCCACATGTTCTTTACTCACTCACGCTATTTTCATGTCATTCTCTATTCTATACATAACCACCTTTTCTTCAATAGTTCAATATTAATTTTCATAACCACCTCACTACCTCTGAATCACCTCTCCTCATAATTTGGCATATCCACTCAGTAGAATATTTATGTAATTTATTTAAGTTAATGTCAATTTATATATTAGTATAAAACTATCACCATTGGCATTGTTACTTTTTTGTCTAATTACGTGTATTTATTTTGTAGTTACAATGCAGACGCAATTTGTTACTTATTTTTTTCTAATTCAAAAAGCGGCTAACCGCTAACGGTTATACTTATATATACGTATATAACTATTATAACACTGTACACACAAATTGTATTTATCGTTCTGTTTTTAATTGTTGAACTGTAATAGTATCATTGCTGAAGGTTCTAAAAAAAAAAAAAAACTATAATAACTTATAAGTATAACACTACCTATTGAATTTTTTTTGTGTTCATAGTTCATTTATAAAAAAAATAGATATTTTTAAAATTGTATAAAGATACATTTTCCCTGTGGTGTCTGCAAGTCCGAATAAAGACTTTCGGGGCCTATGGGCCAATACATGGTTTCGGGCCCCCACCAATAAAAACATCTCTTTAAAATAATAAAAATGTATAATATACTGTCTCAATAATTATATTTTTAAATACAGAAATAACCACGATTAAAGATATACCTTATATATCTTTAATCGTGGTAATAACAAAATATATACCTATACACACAAGCCTGGCCGTGTGCGCCCATTTACTATGTCCGTGCGGTGGCAAACATAGTAGGCGGACCCCAACGCCGGTTCGTTCAGAAAAAAAAATATTCTTGTAAGCACTATAAAAAGCGCAAATTACCGCTTAATGTAATTTTAAGCCGAGAAGACTATTGGCTATTTACATACGTAGGCCACCTTTGCCCCTCCCCTTAACCCGGGAATGGGTGTTTGGATACGGTGTCTTGCCCTAGCGTCCTAGCGTCACTAGTCACTACCGGTCCGGACACAGGTCGGCATCTGACGCGGCCAGCATGTTCCACAGACTTCTACTGTTTGACGCTGCAGGGAAACAGTATCTTAACAAAAATAAAGTCAACAATATAATTCGTATACACATAACATATATTATAACCAAATAAATATGAATGTGCTCCAAATAATTCATGGCTGGGGGCTGCCCATTCACCCAAAGTTACTCCAATGGGCCAATGCATAATATTCATAAATTATAAATGCATTATGTGCCAACTGTAAATGAGCCGAGGTTATTTGGCATATGCGTTCCTATAATCCAATGGTGGGCAAGTTAATGAAAATAATTAACTGTGGAAAGTTAAGTTAATTCAATTAAATTACCTTCAGTTAAGTTAAAAGTTAACAAAAAAATAAAATTTAACTAGTTAAGTTAAAAGCTAAGATGGAAAATAAAATTAACTTAACTCAGTTAAAAAAAAGTTAATTTTTTTTTTAAGTCATAATATTCATAATTCATCAATTTTATTGCCCTAGTATTTTGATTTGTACGGACATTTACCAAGACGCTTAGCACTGTGCAAACATAAAACTTAAAATTATTATTATATTTCATTGTTAGCAGAAACTTATAAGTTATAGGTTAACTTATAAACTTTAAATTATACTAAACTTGTTAAAGTCTAGAGAAGATATTAATTATTAGAAGTAGTATACATTTTACTGTAAGTCTTCTATCCTAGTTAGACTTATTATATTTAGTACCATTATAATAGTCTATTATTAAAATAAAATCAATGAATAATGATAATAGTATAATACCTACCAAAAATTGTTTCCATATTTATTTCGATAATGTTATTTTCTAATCTCATACGTTTGCTTGTATTTATAACGAACACGGCATTTTAAATTATAATTTATAAATATCTCGGACGACTTTTTGTTTTATCCGTTTGAATTATTGTCGTATTTAGTATTTACCAGAAACCAGTATATGTTATTGATATAATGATTTTCATTTTAAGACTATGATATTTGGTTTTAAACCTGTTTTTAGGAATCGGGGAGTTAGATAAAACAAAAATCAGATTATTCAATACCGAGTAGATCATTAAATAATAGAATTCGTGAAAAAAGCCAATACAATGGATAGTATACTAATTTATTATTACTCTTTACTGTAGTACCTATAGAATATAGATTATAATATAATTTGATTATTATGAATTGATGATATTATACCTATTATTAGAAAAATAAATTACCAAAATCGAATGAATAAGTTTTGTCCCTTGGTTCCACAAATGATAAAAAAAATGTAATTAACTTAACTGTACAATAATGATAATTAACTTAAAAAAGTTAAGTTAAGACAATACAAAATTTAACTGAATAAGTTAATAAGTTAAAAACCAAAAAAACCAACTAGTTAGTTAAAAAAAAAATTAACTTTTTAACAAGTTAATGCCCACCTTTGCTATAATCTAACTACAATATTTGAATATTAAATATACATATTATATACTGAATCGTGTACAATGTAATATGGTATTGTATTCTTCGTCTGTAGTGGTACATTATATACAATATTATACTATAAAATACAAAATTACCGATATAATGCACCATCACTCTCGGTTCTCGGAAATAAAAAAAAAATAAATTAGTTACAGTATAATATTATAAAAAATAGTGCGTATAAAAGATATAAGTAGATATATATATAGATATATATATATATATAGATATAAGTAGATATCATATTCTATGCCTATATCTTACTTATACCAGTGATCGTTATACCGTAATATTATTTTCTTCTAAAAGTATGTATGTATTAAAAATTTAAAAATAATAATAATATTAAACAACAACAACAATAATAACCTGGCAATTATTTTTATTATCATCGTTGAAGCGTGTGCGTGAGTGTGTCGCGGTGGTCATGTCATATATCTTTTCTATGGTCATGTCGTGGCCGCCGACTTCGTGTTCGGCCGGCGCGCGCGGGGTACCCTTTTCGCCAAACAACTGTTACCGCGCGCGTCGGCCGTCGCCCGTCGGGTGTCGCCGCTTTTAGTTTCTATTTTTGCGCGAGTCCGTAAACACGTCGTCGCGGCGGCGGTGATAAGGAGAACAAATAACATTTTTGTCAAACCAAATAGGTACTTATTGTTATCTGTGCGTTTCCGCAATTCCACATAATATAATTATTAATTAATATTATGTTTGTGATATTGTAGGACGAAGGGTGCGTACCTACGTTAATATTATCAATTATGTGACATTATAAATTGTAATATTATTTCGAGTTTTTTATTCTCGACGGTGACTCGAGTGTTATTTTTCCTCTTTAACTTTATCTATTCGCAACGATATCGCAGTGCTTTTTTAAGAGTACCGACAATCGGTTACGAACGTTCCGCCGCCGTCCGAAATTCCTTTCCGCGGATTCATCTGAAACGACACCACCCGTCGACGGCCCGGATAAGTGTTCTCTTATTCGTAGTGCTCGTTCTACTAGTTGTCGTCAGGTCCGACACGTCTGACCGCAGAGTCTTAATGGTTCGTATATTCGTTTTAAATCGTTGGTATGTTAGGCATTTTCGTAGGTATTGAATAATGACAATTATAATTTCACATTTTCTCCTTCGTCGAGCTTATTCGTTGTCATTATTGTTATAAATTTCCACCCCAGTATTAAAGCTAGCTGCAGTTGATTTCAACTGTAGATGCAACAACGGTAATGCAGCAATTTTCGCAGCGGCATTTTAAACTGCTGTTGTGTGTTAATGATAATTTATTTGGTTCAAGGTTGACATTCAATAACTACCCACAACAAGACCCCCGTGACTAACATTTTATTATATTTCTTTCATTATATAGTGAAATATTCTGGTGTTATTCTGTAGTATTAACTAGTTCCGAGGTCATGGGTAATTGCTTAAAATATATTTATAACATACAATTCTTGAACATCGATTGGATAGTGTCATTCAACAAATACTATATACTTACTTAAACATTAAAACCAAACCTTTATTAATCAATTTGAAGTCTACTGGAATTTGGTTAATATAATATAAAAATAACTCGTATTGAACCTACCTATTGTATGTTAGGTATAGGAAGCCTTCTTTTGTAAAAGCAATTTGATTTTTAATTTAATCAAACCATATATTATGTTTGTAGACCAATCAACAGTGGCTACTAGTGGTGGGTTTTATTAAATTTAAAATGAATTGAAGTTCCTACCTAAAGTATTTTACAGTACAAGTGAAATAGGAATATTGATTAATTGTATTAATTAAATTATTATTTGTTGAACAGTCTACAAGTTAGTATGTACCTACCTAAGGAATATCCAATTTGTATCCACTAGGTAGTAGATATTTATTAGTATTCTTATATAAATATTTAATTGATAATTTCATATTTTGTCTGTAAGTTCATTCTTTTTTTTTATTATATTTATTTAAACTTGGTAGTTCTCTATTATCAGGTAGGTGCATAAAGTGTATATTAGGTAGACCTACCAAATAAGTTAATTATTTTTCATACTGAACATTCAAATAAATTAAATTATGATTTTTTTTAAAACTTCTAAATAAATTGAATATTTCTGTTTTTAGTAAATATAATATAATTTATTAGGTATTATAACTACTTTTCAAAAAGAAAAATTAATTTTTATTAATTTTAATATGCATTTATATTTTACTTATTTGTATTTACCTACTATTATGTACCTACTACCTACCTATGAACAATATTTGGATTTTTATTTAAGCTTATTATTGGGTTTATTATAGAATAACAACTTGCCCACCTATTTAATTTTTAAATTAAAACTGATTCCTCAATATAAAATGTATTAGTACTTAACCTTTTTAATAAATATTTGAATTATTATACATTTTAAATTTTATTATCTGACTATTTAAAAAACATTTTTGAATGTTTATTTGGGACCCTTCCAATCTAGTTATTATTTATGAAATTACAACAAAAATAATATTACCTATCACTACTCCATTTTGTAATCTGTTTTTGCTGTTTAAACATATCAAACATAATGTATATGGATAACGGGATAGGGTACCTCTTATAGTACCGGAACAGCAGTTTATAGTAACATATCACATTCATATAATATCAAAGAACTTAATACACCAAATATGTACCTCGTAATAGATTTTGTAGTATATGTCTATACATATTGTATATTTGTGCTAGTACTTATATTATGTACCTAGTAGTAGATTTTGTATTTATCCATTATTATTTTACAGTTTAGAATAATATTATAGAGTTGTAGAGTACGATATGAAAATGACTGGTGTTTGTGAGGAGGATGCTAAGGATCGTAGTAAGTGGAAATTGAGGACCAGGGTGGCCAACCCCAAATAGTTGGGAGAGAAGGCGAAGAAAAAGAAAAAGTTTAGAATAATTATATATACATATTTTTACATCAGTAAATATTAGGTATATTTTGTTTATTTATGAAAATTATTTAAACCACCATGGCAACATCAACAGATGGTATAAGACTAAAATGTACTTATAGTTCTATAATTATATTACTATGATCATTGATCATATTATATCAGATAAATGTATAAGTAAAAATTAAAATAATACGTTTTGTATAAGGTGACGCACATCAAAAAGGGCACATGTCAGTTGACACTCTTATCAAAATGTCTGGAATGTGTCTCCATGACTATATTAAATTTAATGGTGGATTATTCCATCATGAGAAACACCATAACTATTGTGAATATTATTAATTTAACAAAATTGAATAAATTAAAAACATATATTTTTTTTGGAATAGTTAATAGGTGGTGGGTATGTCAAATGATTTTAACACCCCATAATAGAAAACGAGTGTACCACTGGGTATATCAATAGCATCAATTGGTATCTATAATTTTTTAATGAAATTTAAAAATTTAGCAATAGATACTAGTAAAATTAAAAAGTTCAATATTTTGTTTCTATTAGTTTTTATTTTATACATTAAATAATATGTATAAATAAATATGAAATATTTTTTTTTTAATTTTGTGTTGTATAATAAAATAATCATTTTTAAAAATTAGGTTTTAAGAGATTTGAATACCCACATGTGTTGTCACAGTGTTACAACCATAGCAAATTTGCGTTTGTCAGAATCCTCTTTATGTAGTTAGTTTTAATTTATCTGAATACTATTGAAAATTATAATTAGTATATAATCATTCATCATGTTCGAATTATGTTAAATATCTTAGATTTACTGAGTTATGGGTAGTTCACGAATTCGGAAGAATAATTATAACTATAGGTAGATTCAAAATCTTTATAATTTTGATTCTTATAGTGTATTCATTACTGTGCATTAAAATATGAGTATAAAATCTGTGTTTAACCGTATGTCTTTGTGTATGTATTTCTGTCACCCTGTTGCAAGTCTGGCAACTGGCAAGCATCTGTTTTTGTTCACTAAATTTAAACATATACTGCTGCCAACCATTTGTCTTATACTGTTAAGAGTCCCAAATTCAATATATTAAAAATTAGTTCATGTTCTAATCTTTTTACAATTCCTTGTTGAATGCACTTATTTTTTAATACTGGGCATTCTTTTTACAGATTCTATATTAGGTTTATCTTCTACCACATATTGCAGTGTTCTTCAAAAATCAGCAATGGTTGAGGTGTTTACTGCCAATCAGGGCGACTGCAATTCCAATAATTTGGAAGTACTGGATGCCACCTTAAGCTCATATAGGAGCAATGCATCATCTCAAGATAATGCGGATTTCTTCCAAGATTATTCAGACTACCAATGGTTTGCGGACTATAGGTAAATTTTTTGTGTTTATTATAATTATTTGGTTATTAAATTGTATTCTTTTAGGTATCGTGATTCGGACAATTTTAACCATCACACAAGTATTCTATCATCTATATCAGAAAATTATAATATTCCATGTTATGAAGAAGTTTCCAGAGATTTGGATGTTAACTTGGCTCAAGTAGATATGGAACATCTTAAAACAGAAGACATACACAATATACTCAGCACATTGCCATCTATGTGTGGTCAAGATTTACAAGTATATATAAAATCAAATATTGATTAATTAAATATTACTTTGTTTATTAAATAATTGATTATATTTCAGAATGTATCAACTGAATCATTTTGTAAAAATAAACAGCTATTCTCTCCTGTAAAAGAACAATCGCCAAATCCATTCATAACATTTAGCACGGATTCATTAGACTGTAGTGATGATATGTTAATCACCTGCAAGGCCAATAACAAACATAACTATACAATTGCTTTCGAAGAACCAACTATGGGTGTTTCGGAAGAATTTCAAAATAGTGAAGCTATGAGTACAGGAGAGAGTCGAAATACTGGTTCAGGCGAAGCATGGTCTAGTGATGGAAGTGTTCCAGTCAGTGTTCCAATGATATCTTCAGATACTACTTTTACCACATGGAATAAGTTAAAAAAATGTACCACTTCTGCAACCACCAATTGCACTCAACAACTTAAAGAGGTATTGATTAATTAGTTATTTAAACTTTTTTGGTATCAAAATTACCATCTGTGCAATGGCCATCAAATTACATTTGATCGAATAACTGTACAAATAAAATTAATCTCGGATGGAGACCGATTCGACCAGTTTGGTCAGACTACGCCCTATCAGTTTTTGTTGTCAGCTTTTGTTTCCAATGTTTGGCCGTGTCCAAACAATTAAATAATAGCATTAGCAAAATGCTAGGTAGTTGTTGGAATAATAAAAAGCAGAGGGTAAAATTTGGTGTTCATTAGGTATTCACATTGCTGCCCAAGGTTACTCTTATATAAGACTATATTTTTACCATAGTAAATATTTAAACTGAGTGAATTGACATATGATTAAACTGGTAGGAACATTATCTGTGTCCTCATAGGTTTTTTACAGTTATTTCATTTTAAAGTAAGTTATGATATGCTAGGTATGTAAAATATAAAAATATTCATTATTCTTTAAAAATTTAAAATATTGTAAAAACCAACAAGATAACACAAATAATGTTTTTACTTTTAGGTTTGATCACAGGTAAATTCACTCAAATATTAAAGTTTACAACATAAAATTGGTTCGGTTAGGTTGTAATATAAAGACAACACATGAGGGTGAAGTGTTCTGTTAAATAAATTTCTTGTATTCACTATACAACTATATTTAATATTAAATTTAATTTGGGTATCAACTTTCAACTAACTTTTATCCTAAATTTCAAGGATTCTTTATTACTATGTATAAAATATTACACTGGTCACACAACAGGTACACACTGCAGATATAAACAATGAAAAACTATATGATTCGCATAATTTAATCGACAATTTATTTTTTTTGTATTTTGGTCTACTGTTAAGTATTTTTTTTTTTATAAAATTTCTTATTTTTGATCTATTTGTCATATGATATATTTTTAGTTATTATTTGAAACTTATATTTCTGATAACCTAAACTAAAATTATATTCTATTGAACTAAAAACTTACACCACCTCAAAATAATTAAATTTCATTAGTTATTTGTAAGGTAAGGTTTATGTCATCACATTGTTATTTGTAATTCCAATATTATTTAACTTAAATTGATTATTAAAATAATAAACTATAAAAAAACAATTATAATTACTTAATAATAAACTGATTAATTATTGGTAATTTGATTGTGTAAAACAATCCTCATGAACATAGCTAGACCCAGAGTGTTTTGGATTTACGTTATCACTAATTGGTCCATTCCATTCTTATCACAAATTGAAACTAAGCATCTTGTTTAATGGTTCTATAAATTCTCAATTATATCATTATGTTTTCTGTAACATCATATATCTACCTAATAGTTTGATACTTAATTTAATATTGAACAAAATTTAAATTATAATTGACAAGTGGCCACTGCCTGTCAAAATTATAAATTTATTTACTGCAATACACTATGCATTGTAAGTTTTAGGGGAGGGATGTTTTATAAATCCAGCCTTGTAAGTGTATACTTAATTTATTTGCATTTATCTAAAACTTTTATTTTATTATTGCCACTTTGTAGCATACAAGTTTATCATCAAGTGTGAATGAAAAGACCCAAAGTTTACCGGATCTAATGCCATTAAGGCTGTTATGGTTAAAGCAGAAGAAAAGTCATTATGACTATCTAGTCAAATCTACACAGTCTGAAGGAGGAAATGGTAATGTATTATAAGCTTTTATTAAACCATTATAAGAAATGTTAACCATTTATTTAATTTATAGAAGGTAGGGCTAAGCTGTACGATGTATCTGGTATTAAAGATCAAACAGATAGTGCCAAATTCAGCCTTGTAAAAATGTTTATTAGTCAAAAGAAAAATCGTCAGTCAGACGGCAGCTTAGTAATTAGCGATAATGAAGCTACTGCTGAGGTAACTGAACCCAGTAAAAATGATTTGGAAGATAGTCTAATGTGTGAGAATGAAAAAACTGATAACATTAAACGTGTCAGTAATAATAATGGGTCCAACAATTCATCTATCATACCTAGCAAGCATTTGTGGAAGGGTTCTAGCTTAAATAAGAGTATGCAAACTTCATCATTAGATGGAATAAGCAGTCCAAAACCAGATACCAAGGTATATAGAGATTGTAATTAAATATTATTATTTATTTATAATTTATTTTTATTTTATTTTAGTGTAAGAACAGTCCTGTTTATGTGATGTTTCCAAGTTATACATTACCAGATCTCTCATTCCTGCAGAATCCTAAAGCTGCTTTGGATATTAACAACGTATTTCTTATACCTCAAAAATTTTCACCCATGCCATCTCCTGAAGTTGAATGTAAAAAACTTAACACTACGCCTGTACATGAACCAACTTCAGCAGAAAACTCATTTGATTTAAAATCAATCTGTGCTAAGGGATTTGATCATGTTAGTGATTGGGATTCATTAGCTCTGCTGTTACCGCGGAATGTGTCTATAGCTTTATCTAAAACTCCTGAACTTAAGGACCGTTTCAAACACATTAATTTTGATATTAAAGAACCATCATTTTGTCAAATTGCATTTAAACCCCTGGATAAAAAAGATGGTATGTTCGTTTATCAATATGATGATTTGAGTCAACATCAAAAACCACCAGTAGGTCGAGTTAATTCAAAGATTCCCATTAAAAATGAACCGAAAAGACCTATAAATGAAGTACCAAAAAGGTAAATTTCCATGTTATTTCATATTGTATACTTGAATTTAATAACATCTTTGTGAAAACTAAAAATAATTTTTTTTAAAGATTTAGTATGTATGATATGAAGTCAGAAACATTTCAAGAACAACAAAACAAGAGGCGTTCTCTTCCATCACAGTTAACCATAATCTCTAACGTCACTCCTATTGTAAGTAATCTAGCATACTATATAATACATTTTTAGGTTTTGAGCAATGAATAATTATTTTATAAAAATATGGATTTTCTCTTTTCTAGTATAAAAAATGCCTTGATCATCAACTTTTATAGAGATTTCTTGTAATGAACTGGATCTAGTTTTAGAAATACAAAACTAATTAGTACTTTTTAAAATAACTAGGGAAAAAACACAAACATTTGTTAAATATTTATTTTTACAATTGTTTGTTTAGTTACCCAAAAGTTACTGTCTTTACTCAGAATTGTTTTTTCACTGTATAGAATGTTTTATCATTGAGTTCAAACTGAACACATCATTCGTTACAGTGCATTTCGTATTTTATATATTACTAAGTAGAGTCCCCTTGGTGTTTCTGGAGATATATTATGTTACTATGGTGTTGCGTGAACCCGACTTACAGGAGATGGTTTTGTCATCTGGCTGTTGGCAGACGCCGAGGCTGTTGACATCACCTAAACTATTTACGTGTTACCATAGTACATCCGAAGCTGTGTAGTATGACTTTGTGTAGGGGCGGAGTAGAGGTGTCCGTATGTAGCAATGGTACATTTATATTAACAAAAATAATCAAATGGAAAATCTGTAGTTGATAAAAAAATTTTATAAACTCAATTTTATTTCAATTTCACAGTGACACTGCAACTAACACCCTGATAGTTGGGTACCAAGTAACCCAGTTAGACTCTATAAAAATCGTATCTGGCCGATTGATTTGATTTTAAATTAAATATTTAAATATGATTCATAAAGGTATAAGTACTGACATAATTGTACCTGGACAAACTGTTTTATACTAATCAAACAGATTTAAAGTTTTATAAAGTTTTTATAGTTAGTTATATTTTACAATTTATAAGATAAATGGATAGTAACTGGAATGGAAAAAATTAACATTGGAGGAAAGGATAAGAAAATAGGGTTAAAATATAGTTAGTATTTCTTCATAGAGTACTAATTACACCAAAATAAATACATGGAATATATATTATGTATAATATAATATATCGACTGCCGCAACGAAAAACTGTCG
>NC_042494.1:123164553-123170333 GCF_005508785.2 Acyrthosiphon pisum
TATAGAAAAAAAAAAAAAAAAAAAATTGAAAATTGAGTTACGACAGTTTTTGTTGCGCATGTCGATATGCATTTCAATTTGATTTTTAATATTAATATTATGATAATAAAAATTTTCATAGATAACATAACACTTCATCATGATTGCCATGACTCTTAATGTATATTTTACAAATTATTATTTTAATGTTTATTTTTTGTGATGTTTTGTCAGGCATTATATTTTGATTAATATACGCATTCCATGTATTTAGTTCAGTGACCCATTGGCCATTACCCTTTTGCTTTATTTTGCTTACTTTATTTATATATTTAAAAAACTTATGATTTTTACAATATAAACCTTTATAATTGTTATTAATTAAATTTGGATGTTAATAATATTCAGAACTTTTTGACAAGTAATTTATTAACTAATAACTATAAAATATGTTCAAAATTTAGAATAGGAGGTAATGATGGTAAAATAAATGTTACCCCTATGCTGCAATACTGTGCTTTCAAAATGTATAAAAGTTTATTATATAATTATATAAAAATTAATTATATATGTATTTTATATTCCTGCATTTAAATTTAAAATAAATTCCATTTTGGCCAATCTTTGAAAATATATTGTAATTTATAATTTGAAAGATATAGTCTAATTTGTATGTTTTTAACTATGTACAAATGCTACTAATTACAAAAAAATAATAACAAATATTTTTTTAAGGCTGGTTCTGATGTTGGCACTTCTGAAGATGAAGGAGTTGAATGTTCAGGAAGTAACTGTGACAGTCCTAATCCGTGTGTTGATGAAGCTAAACGATTAGACTCATTGTTACGACAAAATAAACAAACTCGTGTTAATTTAAAAGCACAAGTCAATAAATATTTAAACCGTGCCAGTGGTCATCACACCCCGCCGAATTCACCAAATCAAATAACTAATCAGGTAATATTATCTTTACTATGTAATACACAATTTTAATCCCAAGTTTATTGTAACTTATAATTATAATTAATGTATTTCTGTATTATTTTAGGCAAAGAAAGGAGCTGATAACATAGACCGATTTGAAGGATGTGAAATAAATAAATTGACAGATTCTATAACACACAAAAAAGGTGTATTTTCGTAGAAAAGATTTTTTTTTATAATTTTATCTAATTAACAATTTATTTTTGTAGACCTGGTAAGAAATTGTTGTTTTGGTGCTGAGAAAATTACATTTTGTCTCGACAATGACTATACAGAAGATTTGCATACAATAGTCCTGGATGTTCTTTGTCCAGCTCTATATGCGTTGTTCAGTGAAAACCTTAAATCTGTTTTAGAAACATCTTTTGGTTCTGTTAATAACTCTGTATGGCAAGTGATAGAAGCTTCTTCTCAACAAGGTTAGTTAATTTTTGTTTATTCTCATGACATTTTTATTAGTGGTTATTTAAAATATAAATAATGATCAGATCATAGGTGTAACTATAAAGTTAGCCATCTTTTAGAAATTTTTGGAAAATTCAAAATATAAAAGCTCCCAAACTGGTGAAAAAAATAGAAAAATTATAGTAAGATTAAAATGTATTATACCTATTACTTAATTTTTGATACCAACCTTATGAAAATATATAGCCTTTCTCTTATGGTTTTAAATTTGTTTTTTTTTTTTAAATAAAATGACATTTTAGTATCAACTTTCAACAAATTGAATTGGTCCTACCGTCATTAATGGTTAGAATAAATTATTATCTAAAAAATTTAATGAACACACGAGCACTGATCTATAACTAAATGGCATTTTTCCAATATAATGTATATTTCCTAATTGTTTCATTACAATAATACGTTTTTTGACATCAACATTTTTATATTGCCTATGTACATAATTTATTCCCGACCCAGGTCGTTAACACATTTGACACACAAGACCCTCACCCCGTGATAAACACACGGATGGCATAATTTATATCTAGGTCATTGATTAAAAGTGACAAAATACAACTGTTGTTTCTATAATTTATATTGATAAAATATTAAGATATAATATTTAATAATGATCAATAATTATTTGTCTAACTAATGGCCTTAGCCCCCGATGTTATTGAGATCAATAAAAAAAAAAAAATTATTTGTCTCATAAGTTTTGTGGTGTAAAATACCTAAAACTGATCACTAGAGAATTACCAATAAGCGCCATTAGTTAAAATTTAAATAATTTAACTATTAAATGAAATTATAAAAATAAAACAAACATGAAAGTTGAGATATTGAGATCATAGGATGAGATTTACACGTTTTATGAGTTGTCAGAGCACCATATGTTTTCTTTCTCTGACCTGTGTGCCACATTTACGATTTATGTTTGGCAAAACCGACCCAGTATTGTTACTATTAATACTAATCTAGAATAAATTCACCTATTATCAAACTTTTAAACTAAGAACATTACTTGTATTAATGTTGGCAATTTTTACGATATTTTAATTGTTGAACAATTTATAAGCATTTTTAAATTGTAATAATTTACACGCTCATATAACTTATATAAAAATTAAAATATCATAAAATAGCCAACACAGGCCGTAGGGACAGGTAATGTTCTTAACCTAAAGTTTATAAATAGGTGAATTCACTTTAATTAGTAGTTAAAATTAAAAACACAGGGTTGGTTCTTTTAAACGTAAATTTTCGATGATAGAAAATAAATAGTACACTGACATTCTCTTATGGATGATTTTTGTGTGTTTGTAATAACAAAAATTTCGAACTGTATGTCATTTTAACTTATGCATATTATTATAGTCGCAAGTGTACATAATATAACCAGATCTAACCTAACCATTGATTATAAATATTATATGTCTATATAATATAGTATTTATACGTATAAATGCATAATATTATATGCATTTTACGTAATACTATAACCACAGAACAATAACGTATGTATTGTACAAAAATACATTTAAATGTGATTTTATATTTTCATTGTGTATTATACAATTTAAAATTGTGTAAGATCAAGCGGTGTTAATGTTTTTCTTAAAAAAGAATAATTAAAGCCAAGTGTATAAAGATAGAACAAACAAAAATTTATTTTTAATTAATACTCCTCGTCTCTTCGGGATAAATGTAAATTTTGTTTATTTGTTCGCGGCGTGTGACGACAAGTATCTAAATATAATTATACAAATAAAAACATAAATATTAGATACTAAATAACTGTTAAAGCCTACTGTTTCAGAATAACAATGAAATATAATATTGTGATCGTAGAGTCCATATTGCAATACACTTTACTCATAATATTATTTTTAAATTATAATAGTCGTAGTCTTCAATTTTTCTCCTGGCCCCTTGGGAGTGTGAGACGTACGCCACGATCTGTTGATATTAACTATAACAATACTGATTATTATGATGATGATGATGATCAATTAACCGTAATCCCTAATGACGCTGTGACTGTGACCGCGGCAAAGGACCTGGAGTGACGTTTACGCGGTGTTTCTTCTGGTGCCTGACCAATTGGTACTGTTGACAGTAAGACACCTGGCACTCATCGCACGCGTACGGCTTATCGGCGTCGTGTACGTGCTTGTGCGTGGCCAGGTTGCCCATCTGCGTGAACTGCCGGCCGCAGACGTTGCACACGTACGGCGTGTGGCCGGAGTGAACGCCGCGGATGTGCGTGCGCAGGTTTCCTACCTGTGCGAAGGACCTGCGGCACACCACGCACGTGTACGGCTTTTCGCCTGTGTGCACTCGCACGTGGTTCACCAGGTTGCTAACGTGCCGGAACCGTTTGCAGCACAGTTGGCACTTGCGCTTGTCTGGCGCTAAATGCTGAGCCAAGAACCTCTTGGTTGGGAACATGCGCGCGCACTTGTCGCACTCCAAGTCCCTGGCGCACTCCAAGCTCATCTCCTGGGTCACCGACTGTCGCTGCTCCCGTTGTTGCCTCTGAATTTTCTGTTGTTGTGGCTGGTTTTGGTGACGCCATACAGCCTGCAGTTGTGCCCTGTAAATGACGAAACATATTCGTGTGATTTCCACTCCCAAATTAGTGGTAATGGCAGTAGCGTAGTTATGATTTTGTTCTGAGGGAGGGGATAATTTGTTATGTAAAAGACAGGTAAAGGGATTAACCCTCTCCCCCACCACATACCATACAGATCTGTTTTTTGTTGTTAATACACCACTATAATATACAGTAAAATAATTTATATTGAACAATATATTTTAAACACATTATTTAACAACACATTTTAGAGTGGTTTTACAATAGTGTTTATTTTTTTTTATCCTGTATACAAAATTTCTACTAGAAGGAGGACTTCAACATATAGTATCTTATCTTTTAGAAAATTGGATCAACGTGGTACTTTAGAAAGGTTTATTCGATTTTCTCAATAGTTATTAATTCCACGGAAAAAACCACCAACAAATTACAAAAAACCGCTAAAAATGAGATTTTAATTTTGAACGCTTTATTTATCATCATAGAAATTAATAAAAAATTATAATATTACAATATCAATTCAACTTACATGCTATATTATTATAATAAATATAATAGCAATATAAAATATCCAGACTGACAAACCGTCTCCGCTCAGAATCGTTTTTCTTACACAATGATATTATATCATTGAGTTCAAGTTTAATACAATCCATTATACATTGACCCACTGTAACCTACTGTACAGCAGAGCGATATCCACTTCCCCGCTTTTTTTATTCTGTAATATATATACAAGCCGAATACCACTCACTCATCGCTATTTCTCCAAAACAACAAAACGTAATTGTAATGATATGCTCACACATCATAATAAAATAAATTAAAATGTAACAGACTAAATAACGGCCAAACTGTCGCACGTAGGAATCGGACATACCCAATAAAACCATTGTCACAGACGATCTGTATTATACGATCACGAATTATGAAATCTAGAAATTATATAACTAGAAATCCAGTTCACGGATGCGCAAACAACTTTTTGATAAAGCCGCATTGCCACTCTCAGTCTGGTCAGCATTATTGAGTCTTCCCTTTAATCAGTGCAAGAGCACCAGTAATAACCTTCCATTACCGAATCCTGCAAGCGACAACTGGACGTCTTTTAACGAGCAATAATCAGTGTTTTATTGTTTCGATTTGCGTATTTTGAGTAATTACTTTATGTCACTGCTACAGCTTATATGCAACTGCCAGTCAGGGTATGACATTTATCTTAATATGTAATAATATATTATTAATTGCGGATATGACATTATGTGCACATTTTACATACTCGACCTCGAGAACCCTCCGAACACCTGGATTAAGGCAATAGCGTGATTTTAATATTTGCATCTGATATTATTCTCCAGCACTTATACGTGTAGAGAATCATACAGGTCAAGGGCCGTCCATCAATCAGAACCTAGAGGGGTGTGACTTTATCATAAAAAATAACTAAAAACCAACCAAATTGATTTTATTAAATAACAGAAAATAAATACACAACATAGATAAACGATGCACCTATGTAATATGTCAGTCAATATGTCATGTATTATAATATCATCAGTAAAAATAGTTTATTATTTACAATTACAAAATTACAATCATTTCACATTTGTCTATATTGTTACTTATTAAAGTACAAACTTCTTAATTATGAATATAATATGATATATTATATACAATTTTCTATCAGAAACCATCCTTGAAGTTGAAAATCGAAGAATTATTTCAACTACTTATCGCGTCACAAAAAAAAATATTTTTAAATATCCCAAGGCCGGGG
>NC_042494.1:123170383-123172695 GCF_005508785.2 Acyrthosiphon pisum
CCCCAGCCTTAAGGACACTATATTTTAAAATCCTTGAGATTTTTTTGGACTACTTAAAGAGTGTCCTGTGGAGGACGGAGGTACAAATTACCCGATTGTAACTTATAGCAGATAATTTTTCTGAAAATGTTGATGCATCGAAATCAAAATTCACGTAGGTATACAATTTACATGGCATTTTTGAGATAGAGGCGGCTAGTATATAACGACACGTTTTTTTTTTCTGAAGTTTTGGAACTTGAAATATTTAAGACATGTATAATAAAAACATAAAAAAATAATAAAATATTAACAGACAATTATACATTTTTAATTTGGAACCCTAGTGCACGATCATACATGTAATTTTATTATAAGGTCGTTAATATTTTTATTATGCCGTCAAACAAAATTTTAAATTTAATATTATTTTTTTTTGCGTGCAAATTCTATTGATTGACGTTGGAAATTTGACCTACAAATAAATAAATGTCTGTGTACAATCGTGTACAAATTCAATATGTATGACCAAATAAAAATGTTCTTGGATAATAGTTTGTAAAATAGAATTAAAGTTGGTACCTACATTTTTATTATGATTTATAATAAATATATCGGGGTACCAATTATAAAATATTCAATTCTAGGCCTAATAAAAGTATTAACTAAATTATTTGTTTTTACAATCAACATATTATATACAGATTTTCAAATCTAACAAAAATAGAGAATCACAAACAAACATATTACCGCATATTACCTACTGTTTAATAGTTTAAATTTTAAAACGCCATATTGGCTATAAATAGAGTAGTACAATTGTCTCGTTTATGTACGGGAATGTTAGAAAACTTACTGGTTGTCGGACATCTCGATCTGTATTGAATATCAATAATGATTTGGATTTGTTCAATTATTCCTTCAACACTATCCTGAAGAGGTGGAATGTCGTTGACTCAGGCGTTGCGTCCGACTAATACATGACTATAGATAAGAAGTGCTAGTGAGCACATTTAGTTTGAATTTGTAATAGCCAGTGGACAGAGAATCGTGCTCAGCTGTTTAGCAGTAATTAGACTTTGCCCCGACGGGTGACGACAGGAACCGATCTATACATTATTATAATAAACAATACTTTTACTGCATCGATTTATTTCTATTTTCGTCCATATTCCGTCGGTAAGAATCGGTATGTTTTTAGATAATAATATTATATTATATTATATTATTACTGCGGGTAGCGTGGCCTCTTGATATAATATTTTATTAATATGTTGAATGTTACAATTATTGTTCGATCCTCAAATATATTAAAATATTGTTCGTTATCGGCAGTTCGGCACTCGCCGTAAAAGTACACAATTAATATTGTGTAAATATGCAATCTTAACACATGTAAACAATAAAACGCTAAACTAAATACTAAACAGTAAACATTAGGTTAGTTTTTATTGGGAGAATCTTACGATACTCGTTATGATTCTTTAAAGTTGAAATACATCCACATCTCTGTATATAGATAATTGTATTTTGTTACTTAACATCTTATTACTAAAATATTTGTAGGTTTATATTATTATTTGTTTTCGACTCCCTCTTATTGTTTTCACAACTAAATAAAAAATTAAAATAATACCTATTCCCAGCATCGAACTCATTTAAAAATTATAATCGCCGTGACGTTATCTCACTATTCAAGGTACTGAGGCCGGGACTATACAACGGCGTATTCAGCAGCGTTTTCCGTCGAATTAAAAATGCATTGTTAAATATCGGAGTAGGTATACACGACGGACGTATACGCCGATTTTTCCGCCGCGGATGATGTGTATAGCCCCGGCCTAAGGTAGTACCACGGTTATCTACTGAGTAGATAACCGTGGGTTGTGGGTAGTACTAACAACTAACTTTTAACTAAAGTGTTTAGTGTAGCTCAACAGGTCGAAAGTGAAACCATATAATATTTAATCTATTTCCTGTTCTCTTTATAAATGTGCGATCCATAATCTATTATTTTAACATGAAAATATAACATCAATACGCCCATATAATAATTTTATTGTTCATAAATTACATTTTTACCCGCATTTTGTAAATTATCATTTCGATATTTATTATATACCGTGCGTTAGTTACAACGATTCTGTGTTATGTAATAACGCTACACCCGCATACGTTGTCTCCGTCTAACAAATGAACAACATAGCAAAAAATGTTTTGCACGGGACAACTATGCTCCCTCTTTATTTATAGTAGAATTACCAAATTTCCACAATACATAAGGAAGAACTTGATTTGTGTTGTAGCGTTTTTGTTTTTAGATTCTGAGTGGA
>NC_042494.1:123173888-123175208 GCF_005508785.2 Acyrthosiphon pisum
TAGAAGGCTCCTAGTATATTGTTTCAAAGGAAAATGAAAAATATTAAAAATCGTTAGTCACAGTTTTTTTTTATAAGCATTTAAAGTTCAAAAAATGACAAAATATGGAAAAATCACGAAAATTTGCAAATTATTTCGAGTTAGAAATTCATAAAAATTTTTCTTTTTAAATCTAAGATATGAAAATGTAATACAAGATTCCTTATAAGATTATCTACCTTTATCAAACAAAAAATATCTATAAGAAAGTCAAATTAAATTTTTATGATCGTTTGAAATTCAAATTTTTACAACATTGGATATTCACTCGATTTCTCATGTAGCGATTTCCTTATTTTGTTGTAATTCAAAAACGAATAACTGCAGATACATGAAAATTTTACTGAATGTTTATATTAGCATTTCCTATACACCATAAAATTTTGAAAATAATTTGATTCTTTTTGAACTGTGTACAGACATGGTCAGTTTTCAATTTTTTTAGTTTTTTTTTCTATAAATATTAATAAAGTTTTATCTGTTGGGCCAAAAAGTGTATAAATTTAATACAAAGCTCCTGATATATTGTTACAATATCAGTTGAAAAATAAGCATTTAAATATCGAATTTTGACAAAATTTATCAAATTTTAATTTGAAAAATTATTTTGTAGTTAAAAATTTATAAAATGTTCAATTTTTGTATCTAAGAATTAAAAATTTAAAACAAGATTCCACATAAGTAATTAATTCTGTTACCAAAAAATTTAAAAAATACATTTACACAGTTTATTTTTATAGTCATTTTAAGTACAAATTTGGATGAAATTACATATTAAAAATCTAGGATAACTATTTTAGTTATTTTGTTGTGATTGTATAATATTATTCGTGGGTACTTGAAACTTCTAAAGTATACTATTATATATCTATGATTTTACCACGGTTTTTTGTTGATGTATAACGCGTTATAACTTATAAGTACCTAATAGATATTATGATATGATTAATTTGGAATTTATTATAGGTACCTATTATAGGTCAATTTTTTTTTAATACCATAGATAAGTATATATTATATGTCTAATACATAGACTGATATACCGTCTCCGCTCAGAATCGTTTTTCTTATACAGTGATATTTTATCATTGAATTCAAATTTAATACTGTCCATTATACAGTGACCCACTTCTAACCTACTGTACAGCAGAGCGACATCCACTTACCCACCTTTTTTTTATAGCACTTACCAATAGTTTTTAATAATTAAACGAAAAAAAACAAAAAAAAAACTTTTGTTCTCAAACTAATAACTTTAGTTATATTAATGTTATCCAAATA
>NC_042494.1:123175258-123180551 GCF_005508785.2 Acyrthosiphon pisum
AAAAACGAATTTGAAGCGGAGACGGTTGTGTCATCTAGAGACCAGAATATATGTATAAATAATCAAATTTAATAATTAAAAAAAAAATAATAAAAATTAAAAATATCTTATGTCTTAAATAGCGTAACTTTTCGCTGAATTTTTTTTTTTTTTTTTGATTGCTGATGGCTTAAAAACAGTTAAAATAGTTTGAACATTTTACCATGTATGGAAAATTATAATATATATTATAATTTAGGTTTGCTGAAAATATAACATACTAACTAATATTGAATAGTTAAAAACATGGAAAATATAATTTTGAAATCATATTAATCGAGGTAATTTTAAGTCTATTTAATAGTATAGTAACTTATTATTAGCCGGGAGTAAATATTAGGTATTTAAATATTATTATTTTAAATCCTATATGACTATGTATATTGAATATATATATATTATATTAATGATAAACATGTTCGGCCATTTTTTATTTTGACATAAGTATACATAACAAATAACTAATAAGTAACATAATAAATCGCTATTTCCTTACTAAAATAATAATTGACAAAAGTAACAAATTGTAAATTATATGATGCAATGGACAACAGACAACAGTCAATGTGTTTGTTCTTGATTATCATAATTTGTGCTATGTGCATCGAATAAGGGATGTGATAGTGAAACCTGTATATTTTGTTCTCCGTCTTACTTGGTATGCATTTATGTTAAATATATAATATATGTTTAATAATATAAATTATGACATTTATTACTATAATTTTTGGCGAAAGAATTAACATTCCTTGTCCTAACGCAGTAATGCTCAATTAGGTTTGAATACGATGTATACTAATTTCAATAATTTAGTTTAAAATTCGTTAATATAAAAAAAAAAAACAGAATAATAAGTCATATAAAAATTAATTATACTTTTATAATACTTTTGAGATATGTGCACTCCTTAGCATAGAGAATAATAAAATTGAAAATGAATGATATAATATTGATTATGATTAGGTATTTATGTTTACAATATTACAACCATGATATTATGAACCGATATTATGAAGCTTAAATTATTTTTGGTCATCTGATTTAAGCGTATCCATTTATATTGTACTATTGTAGAATTTAGATAAGTAGATTTATTAATTTATTGTTTCAGGTGTTCTCTCTTCGGCGCTCAACGAACTAACTGCAAACGTTAACAACGAACTGGCACTCAACGAGGGCGTGATGAAGTTCAATGCATTTATTTTCGGACTGTTAAAGTGAGAATCGATAGAGGCTGCAAATGAAGCGTATGAAAAAATGTCATAATATTATTATATATTCGTTTTAGTGTCGGGGGCTTGGACGCTTGGCTGAGCTATATGAGAACCCGCGAATCGGTGTGGCAAAAATACTATAACCGGAACGCTCTATTCGTCCGTGCCAATTTTGGGTGCACATTGCACAGGGATCTCGTGGATCGTTTGATCGCTTCCGCCAGACCATTGGCCAAGTACAGACCCGATTTAGACCCCCTGTACGAATGTCGCAAGCTCCACGAAAGCTTATCCAACATAAACGCAAGTGTTTTCTGTCAACCCATTTTCGTATAATTTGTGATTTTCATTTTATCGCGAGCCAACAACGGGGTTTTGTGAAACATTCTTGGTAAATTCGATATCGGTAATTTATCATAATAGTTTATGGAATCATTTTATCTATATAACGCATTGTTCTTACGATTTTCAAACGTGTTTCTATTTTTTAATTGTTGTTTTTCTTCTTAACTTGATCTGAAATGATTCCACGCGACACAATTGTTGAGGAAAAATACCGAAACCAAATTTATTTAAAATCTTCGAGAGTAATATTAATATATTATTGTCGGTCCGCGATAAAAATAGAAAATATCACTGCAACGTCTTCAATACACCTAAGTGTATATTATTGTTTCGTATAAATGACGATCGTTTTTTTTGTTAAAAAAAACGTAGAACCGAACGTCGTGGTTACTGAAGAAAACCGCGCGGACGTTAGAAAACGAATCTTCCAGGCCCAGGTCGTATGTCGATTCGGCCGCTAAAACGACGGTAGATGTGGCGGGCACGGCAAGCAAACGTTGGAGCGGCGTGCACATGGGCTCAAAGCTGGCCACGGCCTTTGAACGGCTTGACAATATTGACGAGAGGATCCAGTGAGTTTTATTTTTACGCCAGGACCATTGTTAGTCGTTGTGTAATTATAGTAATTACCAAATTATATAGAAAAATGGTTTAGCGCAGGGAAAAAATGGAATAGGTTAGAAATAGCATACGTAATATTATATTATATAATAATATGTATATTATTAATATTTAATATTAAATAAGGGAAATATTACTGTAAAATATCATTATTTTTTTTAAAAAAATTCTAGTTTGAAAATCACAATTCAGTATTTACTGTAGGTTTAATGGTGCACGAGAGGAGGGGGTGATGTCGTGATGAGCTTATGATTATAGATGCTAAGGATTTATGTCTCCCCGAAATTACTGCTATATAGTATTTGGGAAATGATAATATTTTGTGAATATTTTAAAGTGCTTGAATAATTAATATTTGACCAACTATATTTTATAAATATTTTCTTCTCATCATAACAAAATATTGTACTATATGATTGCATAAAAATGTTGACTTAATAGTTAATATTTTATATAGTTTCCGTAAAATTGTTTTGTGAAAATATTTTCAAAAATATGAACTTCTTGGCCAAAGAATATAACTAAAATATTTCCAATTATTTACGCAACTTTTTTTTTAAATATTTTGACAACTACCTATATTATTTTCCTGAAAATATTTTTACTATAGTTAGGAATTATTCATATTATGCTGTGTGGGATATATAAAGTGCTATGTAAAAAACGTCAGTTTCCATACCGTGAAATATTTGCTCATTTGTGACTATACTGATTAGTTGTACTTTGAGAATTCTCCCCCCACCCCAGTCCCTTTTATATGATTTGTTTTGCATAATTTCTATGGCTAATGTGTTCGTAACAGACCGGAAGCTACCGAGACTTGTCACAGCAGCAGCGACGCTTCCAAGGAGACGCCCGTGAAAGGACAGCGGTTTAGACGGCTTCAGATGAAGTGGGAGCTGCTCAGCACCAAGGACCTGACGTTGGACACACCCGATTTTGATGGACCTAGGGGCGAGTCGACGAGCGCTAGGTATTTATATTGAAATATATTTTTTATCTGGCAAAGCGTACTGATGCTTTGTGATTTTTCAAAAATTGTTTAATATTTTCATACTGTTTATCATTTATTATATAATCATACCATTTTTCATACTTATTCAGGTTTTTGAATAATCTATTGTTGAACACACTTAAAGAATAAATCTTTTTTTTATCCGTACATCGAGGACCGGGGAGAGAACCGCGATTTGCATTACAGCTCCCCGGACATAGTGTTACAACTTAAGAGAATGTTAGCACACTGTTTTCTCTCTGGCCCAGTTCTATATAGACAAAAAAATGCATTCACCCAAAACCATTTTTTTTTACGTTTTTGCGGTATCTTAGAGTAAAATCACTTATTACAAAAATTCTAGAGAATAATATTTTTGCGACTATGACTTATCGATTTGTCTAAAATATATTGTCTCGAAACAATTAAATATCCATTTAAATTAAACGTTTATCATTTTTTTTTTTCGTAAGTCGAATATTAATACAATATAAAAACGATATGTCAAACCATTAAAAATGTCTTATCTTCTATAATTATTGTAATATGTAATTTTAACTTTTAAGCGAATGCGTTTTATCTATGTTGCGCGCGGATCTGACAGAGAAAAAAAATATTGCGCTGATATCTTCTATAAGGAGGGGACACCGTACCAGCATAACGTGTGTCTCTCTGCCTTAAAAACATTGTACAACATACCGAACCTGAGTTCAGAACGCACAATGTAGATCAATTTATACATTTTATCTACATCGTAGTTCAGAAAAACTAATTTTGTGTTGGTTATCTTTAATATTAGAATTAATATTTCTAATATCAAATTTAGAAATGTATAAAAATTTTATTTAGAGAAGCATCATCTTATAGGATTTTAATGATGTTTAAATTTAAATGCTTGTTATAAATAATATGTAAAATATTAAAATTTTTTAATGCTCATGCATGACTCGTTTTATAATTTAAATATGAATAAAAGCTTATGAGATGCCTTAGGGCTTAAATAATAATATTCACACTTTGAATTAGAAACTTGGTCAATTTTCTCTAATATTTTAGATATCCATCTCAAAATTGTTTTTTTTCTGAATACAGATTTGTTGTATGGAATTACTATGACAACATATATCATAAAATACTTAAAAGTATATTAAATTATATATCTACTTAAAAAGCAGTTGTTTAACAGATAACTCGTTCTGTTGTTTAAAAAAAAAAAAATTTAATCGATCCATGAATTTTGTTCTGAACAGGAGAGCCGCCGTCAAGTCGCGTATACCGCGGTTAGTCCTGTCGCCAGTCCAACAATCAGGGCCCGATGCATTCGGCAACAAACGTCCAATGACCGCCACTTACAGAGCCGATTCGCCAACTTCACCTTCCGGCAGTGCCAACAACAAAACCGAACACACTTCCACTAGGTCGGTGTATGCTGCTATAAACGTTCTCTGTAATATGACGTGCAATATATTTTGGTGATTTCAAACTGTGTGATAGGGTGTGGAGGGAGGCAGTGCCGTAGCCAGGATTTTTTTTTTTTTTAGGGGGGGGGATTAAAATATTTGCTAGGGCTATTGACGCCAAGTGTACTACTGGACTTTTATTATATAGTAAGTTGGTTCATTCTATCATATTTAAGAATATTGAATCCTAAAACTTCCATAATATATTCTTGAATTTCTTCTCTAGCACCTAATTACATTGTACTTTGTTTTAAATTTTCATTCTTCAGCTATAAAAATTGAACATTTTATCCACTTTTAACAACAAAATCATTATTACATTTTCAATTTGATAGATAACTGTTGTCAAATATTGAACTTTAAAGTTTAAACGCATATATCAAAAAAATTGTGCCTATATATTTTTAATATTTTTTTAACTGCTATGTAACAATATAACAGAAGCCTTGTATTAAATTTTCACGCTTTTTGACCCAACAAATATAATTTTATTGACATTTATAGAAAAAAAAAACTAAAATAATTGGTAGTTTTTCATTAATTTGTTTTTCCCGATGCTTTTGAAAAATACTGGGAAAATTTTAATTTTAAAGCAGAATATTTTTCTTAGTATTTTGATA
>NC_042494.1:123181017-123198206 GCF_005508785.2 Acyrthosiphon pisum
ATTTTTAATAAAAACGTGTTTTTTTACAACTGAAACTATGTAAAAAAAATATTTTCAAAAACATCAACACTTTTTGTATGTTAAAAGAATTACCTGGTATATGGTAGATGACCCAGGAGTAACTCATCTATATATTAATCATGTACTTATGACTGTTTTTCTGGATTTTCAGGATCAGAAAACCACCACCGTCAGCATCCGCTCCGAAAGCGATGCGACCCAGCAGCTTTTCGCAAAGGACGGCACCCTGCAGGGTAGAGCCCATTCGTTACGTACGGACCCTTTCGCACCGGCTGTCGGCCGACAATGGACACTTGTCGTTCAATGAGGGCGAAAAATTGCAGCTCGTCCTGGACGTGGACGACAAGTGGATACTCTGCTGTCGAGGCGCTCGCAAAGGTCTTGTGCCGAGGTCCTCCGTGCTGATGGTGTCCAAGTGAGAGACCTGCCGATGTATGGTGGCCGCCTGGCACATTCCGCAATGATATTAATAATAATATGATAATAATAATCGACCTGATTATTTGCGCGTTTAATTTATCGTCTATATTAATTATAATATATGTTTCTATTTCGTTTTTAATATGGTCTCATTTTCCTTGTATTTTGTGTTAATTTCCGTGTATAGAGTACTACTACTACGATAATATTATTATGTACATTTTTTTTTTTGTTTGTTTCGCAAACTATTACATTAATATTGACCAACGGTTCATGATGATGGGATAGTGTTGTGACTCGACGCGTGTACAACGTTTAAAAGCGTCCATGTATAATCGTCGTCGATGTGTAGCTTTGTTTTTTTCGTTGAATTCTTCTGTTTTGTTTTTTATTCTTAACAATTTACACCAGTTTTTTTTCTTTTATGCAATGAAATTCGCACTTTGCAGAAAATAAAACCATTATCTGCAATTGTACTCGGAAGGGCGTGTCAGGTGCTTTTTATGATATTTTGTTGTCGTGTGTTGTTCTTGTGCACTGTGAAAAAGTAATTTTTATGTTTTTTATAAATCACGCAAATATTTGTTATTCTAACAGCCGCCCTTCTTGTAATTTAAACTAAGTTTCTTATACATACCTAATAAGTAATTGGTATGTATATAATAATATATATTCTAGTTACAAGAGTCGATGCTTTATTTATATAACGCTTATGAGAAAAATACTTTTTGTTATTAAAAAAAAGTATAAGTATTACACTAATGCTTAGATTATAGAACATATCTTTTATTTTTTACAACATTTTTCTACTATTGTTTTGTTTTTTAAATTCTAGTTGCCGTTGAGACCTTATTTGTTCGGCTCCTTTGCAATGGCTTTGAACAAAAAAGGTCTCGATGCGTGTGTCGAATGACCCGCGTCTGATCTCTGTTGGACGTTGTGTGTCATACTATTCACTGTGCTCTTGTATACCCCAAGCCTTATGTTTGAAAATAATTTAGTCCTTTGCCTAAGCAAAATAAATAGCTTTGACTAATACTATGTTGCTTTATATAAGTATAAGGTTTATGATATTATTATTATATTATGTTGTAAATTATGTTTTTTTTTTTGTTTCTTTCATATTTCAGTTTTATAGACTTTAATCATAGGTCCTTTAAGATTTTATTTTTGTTATTTTTTGTTTAATTAAATAAATAAGACTGCTTTTAAACACTCGGTATTTTTTTTTTTATTTGTATGTTTTGTTATTATTTACCTTACATCAAAACAATATTATTAACAGAATCCCAGCATCGATTAAGTATAATATTCTAAATATTTTAATCAATGGTACCAGTATTCCATGGTTAAAGTATAACATATTTAAAAAATTATTCATGATTATATAATATTAACGTATTTTAAAGTATAACAGTATAATATTATTAAATATTATATTAAAACTAAACAACTAAAAATTAATCACTTCACATTAAGTGTAACATTATTATCACAAACCCCGATGATTGTACGTTTATTAAAATTATGTTAATTAATCAATGATGTGCCATGACCGAAAAAGTTTAAAACAAAAACTACTACTAAACATTTTATTATACTATTATGATATACCGAGCAATAAATATGTGTAAACAGACTTGTGTTTGTTGGAATGAAAAATATATTGATAAATAAATAACAATAAACCCATCTTGTATTATTTGTAAGCAATTAGGTTGTCACAAACTCGAAACATTCTCTGGAGTATTATATTTGTTTTACTTTTGCTCATGCTCAATAGTATTAACAGTAATAGCATGTTTAAGATTCCAGTAACTGTTTTTTCTTTAAATATTTTTTTCAAACTCATATTCATGTTAAACAACGGCATAGTATTTTTCACATCAGACAGTTCCCCTTCACATTGATGTGTAACATTTTTTGTTACATGGATGTGGATTATGACTGAAATTAATTGATTAAATCAATTTATTTAAATACCTTCAAGACCTTTCAGACTGACCTGTAATTTATTAGAAATATGCACTTCACTTGGATCATTGTTTATATCACCAGAAGGATTTTTATTTATTGGTATACTACAAAATATACAATATTAGGTATATAATAGTTGATACATAATTACAGACTCAGTTGTGGAAGAATTATTGTTTTTTGCACTGTTGCAAAACATATTTTAATAATTAATAGATAGGTAATTTGTGTTGGATCATATTCCTTACAGTCATCTTATATGCTAATTCATGATTTTTTAATTGGAATTAAAATAAAAATAAACAGCTGTAGTCCAATCAGAGCCGTAAGAAGCTCTTCTGACGCCTAATGCAAGTTTGAGTATATGCCCTCCCCTTTTCATCCAAAAAAATTCTCATTCTTATCTCATTTAAATACTTATAAAAAAAAATTGTGACCATGTATTTTTAATATTTTTCAACTGCCATTGTAAAAACATATTAGGAGCCTTGGATTACATTTTCATGATTTTTGACCCAACTATTAACATTTTATTGACATTAATAGAAAAAAAACTAAAAACTTGGCAACTGAAAATGTTAGGAAACGGCAAAATAAGTCAGTATATTTTAAAATTGTATGGTACACAGAAATTCTAATATAAACTTTCAGTGAAAATTTAATGTATCTACAATCATTTGTTTTAGAGTTACAACAAAAACCAAAATCGATTTTGTCAAAAATTCCTGTTTTTCCTTAATTTAGTATTTGTTTTTCCAGTGCTTTTGAAAACTACTGGGAATTTGGACCACCCAAAGTACTAACAAGATTCACTTTACTATCACAGAATATACTGTTCAAGAAAATCCAAGCATTTTTACTATATTAAAAGGTGACGACAGATACAAAAAATAATATGCATATCAATCAACACATTCATTGCATTAGGATCTAAAGTTTATCTAGGATTAGAGCCTCAATTCCATTGGTGGCCTGAAGCAAATTCCTCAGTCGCCTCAATCTTGCTATGCCCCTGAGTCCAATCATATTGCATTGTATTCACATTAGAATTTATAGCGACAATTTATCAACATTTATTTATTAGTTAGTTCATACAAATTTACTAAGAACTTTGTTAATGCAGATGCTTATTGCACCTTGCAACCAATTTCAGTGCGATATTTTACAAATACAAAACAGACCATAATATCAATATATTATTACATAACTGTTGGGTTGTTCTACTAATGTACGTGTTCAACCGAGGATATGTAAGATAATTGAAAAATTATCTAGATAGGTAGATACATTTCTAAAAATATACTGTATATTTTTTTCTTTTAGTGCTAAAAGATAAATTTTTTTTTAATAATTATGTGATAAGTAAAATACTTCAATACAATTCAGTTAATTTAAGGGAAATAATGGGCACAAATATCAAAATCTATCCTGCCAATATAATCCACATTCAATGATTAAACGGTTTTTTTTTTTAAAATTCAAAAATAATTTGTTTCATATACTATAATGTGCAAATCCTTTTAAATTAATTATAATATTAATTTTGTCGTTTCATGTTAAGAAAATAACAAAAGGCAAATTGAACAACTTACATTTTTCTATTTATTTCTAAAAAAAATATATCTCATTTGTAATCTTTACGCAATAAACAAAAAAAAAATCATGCAAGATGCCAATTCAAAAATGTCAAAACAAATACAAGGTATAGATATCAAGACCCACCCATATTGGGATATACCTATAAATTCAAATGTTTGTGAATCTTCATTCTGTGTTGTCAGTCTTTAGATTTCTAGCTTAAAAATGCAAGACAACTGACGGTTGCCAAAGAAATTGCTTATAATTTTATAAAATTAATTTTTTGTATTGGATTAAATTGATGTAGTCATTTTTTAAATATTACATAATACTACAGCCAGTTAACATGTATTTTACCAACCACTGGTTAAAACAAAAACTATCAAATAGGTTTTATATTTTAATAATTATTACATAAAAACTAAAATGAAAACGTAATAGTGTAGTAGGCTATCTTGTCGTATGCGCTCTACCGGTAACATTGTAACTGCAGTATGCGCTCTACCGTGTTTTGACACTCTACAATTATATTTAGATTTTAACAGAAAAAAACAAAAAACAAAAACAAAAAAAAAATAAAAAACAACTAAAAAACGATAACAAAATATCCTAAAAACCAAAAAAAATTTCACTTATTTTTACTTTAAAAACACTTGAAATCAGAAATTTTAAATTTTCTAATTTTTATATCAATTATAATTTTGATTTAAAATTTAAATATTATAAATATTTAATCTTAATTTTTAACTTTTAAGTGCATTTCTATATTGCACGTTACTATTATAACTTAAAAGTTAAAAGTTATATTCTGTATATAATATATATTGTTTTTGACTAACGTTTTAAAAAAAATTATTTTCCTATTGTTTCCAAATAATGTTTTTGATAATATTGTTTTTTTTTTATATATATATATATATATGATAATTAATTTTAATTTGCAACTTTTAAGTGTATTTCTATATTGCGAGTTACTATTATAACTTAAAAGTTATAAGTTATAAGAATATAATATAAAAAAAAATATATATTATTAAAAACAATATTGAAAAATAACGTTTTTAAAAACGTAATAATCAAAAACGTTAAACAAAAACGATATTTTCGCAGGTTGATCGCAATCTGGGGTAGAACGCATACGACAAGATAGCCAGTGTAGTATAGTAATAAAACAAAATGTTTACAATTTACATCTACAACATTTAATGATGATTTCTAGATTAATTTTTTAAGCTGCAATTAGAATATGCATAGAGTACAATTACAAGTCGATAAGGATATAACGGTAATTGTGAACAGTCTGTCACAAATAAAGTGTCGAGAATATTAATTTTGAGATAAGTTATAGTGAATAGATAATGATTAAAAATCTATTGAAATATTAGAGAAAAGTTAGTCCAAAATAGTTTATTGATTTAAGAAAATAATGATTTCTATATGGTTACATAATCAGAACCATTATGCAATTCACAGCACTTGTTGATATACATTGGGGCATTATATTGTAACTTATGGCAACTCCTTATGTCAGGTTGATGCTCTACTTCTAAAGAAACTAATTAATGAAAACCTAATGAAATTATTGATTTAGAAAACAAGTGTTCATCAAACTAAAATAAGCCCCAAATGATTGATGCAACAACAATAATAAAAGTATAAGATTTTTCTCTTAATTAAAATATCGCTTATTCTAAAGTCATATTGTCCAGATTCTAAACAATGTGCTGTCGTATGGAACTGTTTTGGACAGATATGGACAAATTATTAATAGATTACTATCTATTGTATAAAATATTTTCTCGATTGATCTGTTTAAAAACCTTAAGGTTTAATTAATTTAAAACGGGTAATTTTAGGACATAAAACATTACAATAATATTATGTTTGTTATAATGTACACATTAAGCAATTTTATTTCAAATTACAAATTAAACAAAAGGAAATATTAAAAATAGTAATAACGCTATATTAGTTGTATGAATTTATAATTTTTGTTTGTACATGTATTTAACACAAAAACACCACATTATGGACCAGTAGACTTAAAAGGTAGCAGGAATATTTTGCTTTTCGAATTCAGCTCTGTAAAATAACATAAAAATGTATAAAAAAATTAATTAATAATACAACAAAAACAAGTAAGTATAATCATATGTTTAAACATGAAAAAGGCATAGAAAACCATTAAATACTAGAGATTAAAACATTTCCGTTAATGAACTTAAAAATATAAATATTAAATACTACTACTGTGTGGTATTTATATTTTACTAAACTTTCTTAAGATAAATTAAAAATAGATTTTCATTCTTTTGAAAAAAAACATTGGTTTTAAACGTCTTATCATATGATATGACTAATTAACACTATGTAATTTGTGTTAAAATGAATTTTGTTATCAATTTAATAACATTATTACTGTACACCTCTTAAATAATTGTTCAAAATGATTCCCAGCCATGCTTTTGGTTGGCTTTATATTTTACGTGGAGTATATTTTTGTCGTATATAACAATCTGATTCTCTAGGTTCTACTGTATAGGAAGGGGTTTTTTTTTTTTTTTAAAGATCTTAAATAATAATAATTATAATAATTTCTATTAACTAATAGTTGGATTCAAGGGTAGAATAAATATTACATTTTTAATCTAATGCAATAATTAATCGTAAAAGGTAAACTACCAAACTGTAATAATTGTTGGTCATATTTACCTCAATTGAACACTGAAATCATCCTCGACATTGTCATCGTCCCAATTATCTTCCCAAACATTAGCCTCTTTATCTTCTTCATCTTGGCTAGTCCACTCTTGAAATAAAAATATATATATTTATTAGTTAGTTGTCAATTACTATAAACATATAATAAATTCATAACCAAAAGTAATGAATCATTTACCTTCCACTGGGAACTCTTCGAATTCATCGTCTTCTTCCAACAGACCGATGTCCAAAGTGTTCTTTTGCTTGTCACCGTCGGATTTGGGTTCGGTAGAATAAACCATTGTGCTAATTTATGAAAAACAGGATAATTGTCTGAAAGGAATTTAGAATTATTAAACTACCTATGTTACCACTTTTTCAGAGATTTTCAGATTTTGAGAGTTCACAAATTTATGATTATACAGAAGATAATGAGATAACCGAACTACCGAAGTTTCTTCTTTGTTTTTGTTTTACACTCGAACAGTCGAACGAAATTTAACAGTCATGTTCTTAACCTCAAAATACAACATTTTAATTGGTGTCCAAAGTTGTTGTTATGACCACGATTAAAGATCTGCACGGAGTATAATATCACAGAACAATATAGAATAGACACTCGGTCAGCTGTGTGGGTTTACGTATCCCTACGGTATGAAGTATTGGACTCTATAAATTGTACCGTATCCGTAATCTGATAGAATGTTGGCAACGTGTATCCCTCTTTGTTACGAAATCTTAAAAACGGATACAAGGCAATGGCCAATGGGCATTATTATTATTCTGTGGACTGTGACAATGATGTTGAAATGATTTATTTAAATGATAACATATGCCACGCCCCCCTGGAGACCATGTCCAAGGCCACAGTCACCCGATTTTGCCAATACACGCAGTGTCGTACCCCTGATAATATCAAGGTTTATAGATAATAATTATCTATAAACCTTGGTATAATATCTAGTCCGTGGATATCTGTAATAACCCACGATCACGATTTCAGATAGTACTGTCTATTTTAAATCGTGTTATAACCACAGATATGTATAATAACTAGATACCCGACTCCATATACAACAAAATTATTAAATTATGATGCCCGACGCCATTTGTAACTTAGGCAATGTTTACATTTATTCATATACATATTTACTTATATATACATATATACTGATAATACTATTTTACCCTAGTTGTAAATGGCTGCCAGCGTCATTGATAAGAAGAAGTCGGGTATCTAGTTATTATATATATCTGTGGTTATAACCGATTATTATTTCCATTAATGGAAATATAATTTTATTGTTCTCATGATATAATTTATTACATTTGGTTAGATCTAAGGGCCTTAGGGCCCGTTTTACAATCATACAGCATACTTTAAACCTCGGTTACGCTTGAACCACTGATTTTACCGGCCGAATTCGGTGGTTTAACCGGAGTTCAACTATAGTAATACGGGCCCTTACGCCCTTATATATGAATATTCTTATATAAGTTCTCTACTAATTCTTTAGCACGATTTAAGATATACATAAGATATAAATAAGCATGTAAATTGTCACGTAAATAGGTATATCGTATATCTTTAATCGTGGTAACTAGTAAGTAACTATCGTTGAAAACTTGAGCACCACTGTACAATGTTCAATTTATTATTCACTACGTCGTCTTCAAGACTGCCGGTGCTCAGTCATGGCAGAAAAACTACTAAAAGCATTTTCTCACCCATGACTTTTTTTTTATCTGAAACTATAATCAATAACAAATCCTGAGAAAAACTGTATGTTATATAAATATATAATAATAAAAACACAAATAATAATATTTATATTAAAGCGAACACTGAACACAGAGTTCAAAATGATTTTTCTTTCTCCTCGTTAATTGAAAATGTGATGTATTGTAAATAGTAATTTAAAATTCCGATGATGAAGTCCAGTGAAGTAGACGTGGTCAAGATGATCGATGCCAATAAAATGCGGAAGGAAAAAAAGTTGTCGGTAAGTTCTATTAGTAGTAGTCCGGCATCGGACTTAAAACCTCGGGTGGTAACAGTCAAGCAGCATGATTCAAAAAAGCTTTACACGCCGACTGCTAAAAAGGAAAATACAAAAAAAATTGTTCAAGATGCAACAAAGGAAATTCAGAACTGCAATGATAGTTCTGAATGGCGCCTAGATTTGAGTAAATCTGGTTTGACTAAAGTGCCAATAACCATTAGAGATGCCACACAATTGACTGAATTGTATTTGTACGGTAATAAATTGATCACTTTACCATCAGAAATTGGGTGTCTGACTAACTTGCAGACACTAGCACTCAGTGAAAACTCTCTGACTTGTCTACCGGATTCGCTAGCTAATCTTACTAGTCTTAAAGTCTTAGACCTAAGGCACAACAAACTTACTGAAGTGCCAGATGTTGTCTATAAGCTTGATACGCTAACTACACTGTTTTTGCGTTTCAATCGTATACGTACAGTGAGTGATGACATTAGTAAATTAGTCAACCTAGTCATGCTCAGTTTACGAGAGAATAAAATCAAAGAACTTTCATCTGGTATCGGTAAACTGGACAAAGTAGTTACATTTGATGTGTCACATAATCATTTGGAACATTTGCCAGAAGAGATTGGAAATTGTATACAATTGTCTACACTAGATCTTCAACATAATGAACTTGTCGACATTCCTGAGACCATTGGAAATCTTACACTTCTAACACGTTTAGGCTTAAGATATAACAGATTGAAAAATTTACCGAATTCATTGAGTAATTGTAATCGAATGGATGAATTTAATGTAGAAGGTAACATGTTAAGTTGTTTGCCTGATGGCCTACTAGTTAACTTGAAAGAAATGAACAGTATAACACTAGCTAGAAATAGTTTCACAGCATATCCTACTGGAGGACCTGCACAATTTATTGCTGTAGACTCAATTAATTTTGAACATAACAAAATTGATAAAATACCCTATGGAATATTTTCCAAAGCTAATTACCTAACAAAACTTAATATGAAAGATAATGCCTTGACATCACTGCCATTAGATGTTGGTTCTTGGACCAATATGGTTGAGCTGAATGTTGCAACAAACATGATTACCAAATTGCCCGATGACATACAATATCTACAATCCCTAGAGGTGTTGATCTTATCCAACAATCTATTGAAAAGACTGCCAGCTACCATAGGAAATCTTCAAAAACTCAGAGTGCTTGATCTCGAAGAAAACAAACTAGAAACATTACCTCAGGAAATTGGTTATTTGCGAGAGCTGCAAAAATTAATTTTACAGTCCAACCAATTGCTATCTTTACCACGGGCGATTGGTCATCTCACAAATCTGGCATACCTTAGTGTTGGTGAAAATAAGCTTAGTACATTACCAGAAGAAATTGGTACACTGGAAAATTTGGAGGCACTTTACATTAATGACAACCAGAGTCTTCATCATTTGCCATTCGAACTTGCCTTATGTTCTAAGTTGCAGTTGTTGGGAATAGAAAATTGTCCATTGAGTCAACTTGGTGATGCAGTCAAAGGCGGCCCATCTTTAGTAATGACTTATCTCAAGGTAAATGGCCCATACCGTACTCTATGAAATCTTTTAAATTGGTGTGGTATTTCCATTTGATATATTATCTAACACAATATTACAGCGAGTCTAATGAAAGTTTGTTAATATTTGTTATTGTGTTTAAAAAGTTTGTTTTAACACATATATTGAAACTATATTTTAATGGACCACTAGTAGTATTGTGCATTTTTCTCTGACTACCATTATGAAACCAAGTAGGAAAAAAATTATTTTTAATTCCTGGGAATTTTGGTTGGAATGTTATGTTCTTATAAGTTGCATTAAACATGCATAAGTAAGTATTTGAAATCAGAGTTGTTGATAATCTCTTTCCAGAGAAATTATTTTAAGATGAGAGTTTATAAATTGATATGTTTTAATGTTTCAAGAAATATCTATTAAACAATACATTATGTTATATATGTACCTACTTTATTTGTATACAATTTTATCAAAACTTAAATTGGAGTATGTATTAACTATTAAGTTAAAAGTTTTATTCATTAATGGAAAAGTATGGACTTGATCGATTATTTTCAGTATTCTATTCATTAAATTGAACTTTATGTAAGCATTCGATAAATAGCAGTTTTCGAAGTACAAATTAATATAACTATTTAATATTGTTGTCACAATTTATCTAAAGTTAAACACATTTATCAGAATATATTCCGGTAATACATCATATTTTAATTAATAATAATCATCCTTATACTTTAAATTTTAAATAATCAGTGGCCAGATATTTACATGAAATTATGTTTAATGATGATAAAAAAAATATATAACTTTGCAAGTTTTAATATTTAAGATGATAATATTGATTCCATGATATTACATTATAGACTCTCATCAGATTCTGAAATTTAACATCTATTATGTTTAAGATAATGCATATTTTATATTGTCATAAAGGTATTACAATTGTTAACTAAACTACTACTACTAGGCAATTCAATACAAAATAAACTTTATAATAATAACCATTATTTTATACAGCATGTCAACTGGAAATTTTACCACAGTCCCAAAATTGTATTTAAACCATGTACATCAAAGTGTATTAAATACCTATTCATTAATTTGTTTTTATTCAATCTTAATAGGCAAATATATAGTGTGTTATTTAATGTTTGTTTTAATTGAAAATTATAAACGTATATTGTATTTATATATGGCGTATAATATATATTAATTTAATATGTATGTATGTTTGTACATTATATAATATATATATATAATTATTTCAACCGTTGATAAAAAATAACGTAATATTATTTTTGTGTGATAATTATTATATTATGTAAATGTTTAAACAAATTGAAAACTAATTTATTTGAAAACAGTTGTCATATTAATATTATGATTACAGTTGTATGATATAATATCTATTGGTTATTTATTAACTTATATAGTATTATGGTGAAATCATAATAAAATAAGTTGTATTAGAAACATTAAAGTTCTTAGATTGGTCCTTGTATCAAAAATCCATCATTTGAGCTTGTACTACTTATTAAATTATTTTTGTCATTATTTGTGCAATATAATGAAATTAATTTTAAACTCAAAATAGTTTTATATTCTTTACCTAACTGTTTCTTTTTCCAATTATAGCAGTAAAAAACAATGGAAAATGTCTGCCATGACGTATATAAAAGTATTCATACATTTGTTTAGGGATTTTACTCAAATAAATAATTATATCTGAGTGCAGCACAGTTGATCACTCCTTCCTTTATTGACATGAAAAATCATAAGCAAAATAAATTGTGCATACATTTAGTAACACAATTGCGTTAGCATTTGATATTATTGCACAAATAAAAATTGTTTGGCCAGTCTCCTGGTTGACAATCATGTGACAATAATAATATTGTTGTACTTGCCTGCAGATTGACATACCATAATTTTTAAATAAGCCAACAATGATTATTTGCCGTTAGTTCTAGACCTATAGGACTTTCCGAATTGAGAAAGAAAATTGTGACTTAATGATTAGTTATTGAGTTAAATGTATAGAAAAGATAATGAGTACAATCAATTATTACATTTTTTAATCATATATTTTGATATTTATTAGATATTAAGTAGGTATAAGTCTTATATATTATAAATGATAATGTACATAATATATTATTATTTGTTGTGTAATCATGTTACTAATTTGTTGCGCAATAGTGCATAGCATGCGCAATAGTTTCAGGTAAAAGATGAAAATGTACGCAATTGTTCTGTACGAGATTATTAATTGGGGGCTGGTATGGCTCGTTGTTGTTGGCCTCAGTACCTAATGTGTTCTGAGGTCAAGCATCGGCTGACGTCTCTAGTTCCCAGATGAGAAACTACTACTAAACTGAACTACTAATATTAGTGACAAATCTTCGCACCATATATACGTGTTCTTCAACCAACTGTAACCCTCCTACGAAATGCCAACAGCCGTAGTTGCCGATGCTTGAGATCATTAAAAAAAATTATATATAATAATTACTGTAGGGTTAGTATTTTAATGACCCAAAAAACTTAAAAAAATAACCAAAAAATTCACTAAAACAAATTAAAAATGATCTAAAAAATCCCCCCTCCCCCCCAAAAAAACAATGACATTAAGACATTATAAAAAATGTATTATAATTATTAATTGGATAATAATAACTATTTCGGTACAAAACTAATAAATATATTTTACATCTTAGATATTTTGAATCAAAATCGGTCATATTTTATGAAATTATATTTTAGTAAATGTGTTTTTAGATTTTTGTCAATCGTATTATTACGATAATTTCGTATTAGGTATTTGGTTCTAATTTTTGTTTTCTGCTGGTTTTGTTGGGTTTTTTTTGTCCATTTCTACTGCGATTATCAACGAAAATAACGAGCGTCGAATGCGTTGTGTAGTCAATTCATTTGGATTCTGATCAGAGTGACTAAATTATTTGAAATCTTAAGTAACTACCTATAATAATTTGTAAGTGATTAAAAAAATATCAATTAATAAATTTCCTTTTTTTTTTGCATATTTTGTTGTTTTTATTGCATATTTTTAGCGCATATTTAGCGATATTTAAGGTAATATTATAACGCATATTTATGCAATTTTAAGTGCTATAAAATCGCAACCCTGGTGATGACAGACAAAAAAAAAAGTAAAAACAATGAGATCATTGTAAAATCAACACATTTGTCGCTTCGCTCAGAATCTAAAAAGACCTCGAAATGCAAAATAAAAACTATAACAATATACTATATCTGAACTCTTAGATGAACACAATCACATTTTGTGCTTGAAAATCTAAAATATCTTGTATATTATAATAAAATTGCAATCTCTTATTATATCTAAGTCCTATTAATTAGCAATATAGTTAGTAGTAAATAATAATCTCTTTAAATCGTTGTTTAATTTATAACCCTTGTATACAAAAATGCAAGTATGAAATCATTGTTATTCCAAAGTACTGAAATTTGTCCATTGTAAATATATTTCTTGGTATACAAAAAATGTGAAATGCATAATCAAATAATGAATAATTTAACATGTGGTAGTTGATGGTTGTGTGTTAATTTCTAACAAAAGGCAAAAAGACATTTTATAGTTTGGAACACAGCCATATGTAGTTATTGATTCTTGTGTTGAGGTTAATTCTAAGTTGAACTTTTAATACATTTATTTTATTTTTTGATTTTAAAAATATTAAAAAAATTATTTGGTAAAAAAATATTTTTACTTTGTTACGCCAAGCACATTGTTATGATGGCATGCGGGTTTTGTTATGTATATAAAATAACCATTTTGAATAATTCATTAAATTACTATTATGTTTCATTTTTTTTTATGACAAAAAGCATTATAAAACTGTCACCACCTTTACATTTATGTATATTGAAAGTAGATATACTTATTCAATTACTTAGTATAAGACTAAGTAGAGTAAGTATACTATCAAGTTCGTAATGAAGGGGAGGTCGGGGTGGCAATCCTATGTATAACTTAAGATGTCGTATATTAGTATGAGTTTTTTTGTATTGACGATTAATATAATGTATAGATATAGTATAAGTAGATGTACTTACATTGTTTTGTATGTTTATGGTATTATCGATTTGTAGGTAAATATTTAAGAATTAAGTATATGTATCATTGTTATTGTAAGTTGTGTGAAAGTACACATGCTTAAATTATATTATTATTATATATAAGGCAGATAACTATAGGTTGTATCAATCTATTTTTAAATATAACTGCAAATGTAGTTATGTCTAAATACCAAAATTTCCAAAATATGCCCTGGACAAATTGTAAATACTAATAATTTTAAAATTTTCGTCATAATATGAAAACCAATATAAAAAAGGTAGGCAAGTGGGTGTCACTCTGCTGTACAGTAGCTAGTAGGTTACAAGTGGGTTACTGTAATGAACTTCAAACGCTCATAAAATTTGATTGGCTTGCATTTTTTTTTTTTTTTTGATGAAGGCAGACAAACTGATTGACAAAATGTTTATGTATTAACATTTGCTATACACCATACCATTTAAAGAATATTTTTCTTGTTATTAGCTGTGTAAGAACATTTTCAGTTTACAATATTTTTATGTTTTTTTATCTATAATATCATTTATCAATAACTTTCATTTATTTGTTAAAAACCTTGAATAATTTAATACAAGGCTCCCAATATGTTGTTACAATGAAAGTTGAAAAATATTATAAATACATAGTTATAGTTTTTTTTTATAAGCTTTTAGTTATAGACATTTAAAGGTTCAAGACGGCCAATTGTCCAAGAATTAAAATGCAACTATTCTAATGTTAACTTTTTGTTTTTATTAACCATTTATAGAAAAAAAAACAATATTTTTTCGATAACTTGAAATTATTTTTCCTGGTCGGTGACAACTATTATTGACGAATAAGTGGTCAACCATCGTAGAAGACGCATAAAAAAATACAAAAAATATTTGCTCTGGTTTAAGTAAAATAAAATATAGCAACTCTACACCAACCCCCTGAAATACTTATACCTAAAAAATTACACAAATTATTAACTAACTGCAAAAAAAAAAAAACACATTAATAAATAATGTTAATCTATTTAATTTTCATGCAAAATGACTATGCTAGATTTCTACTTTGATTTTATATTATTCAAATTAAGGTAAATTTATTATTTATTGTTGTCTTTGTAGTTTTGTTTAATATCAGATGCGATGATATAATAACTTAAATTAATGGAGCACCTGTATGAATAAACTCATAATTTATTAACATATAAAATAATTCATATTGTTTCTGGAAAATTAATATTTATGTAATTAAGGGTAGATACCTCAATAATTATGATGACACGGCGTTATGGATAGGCATTTTAGGTACATTGCTGTGAATTTTTCAGACTTCCGGGTTACCGTGACACCATACTATTGGATTTTAGACCCAAAGACTACCTTAATATTTATATCACATCGCCGCATAGTTTGGGTATTTAATATTGTAATTTTTACAATGTAAGATTTGCATAGTTAAGATCATAATATATTTTAAAGGTTAAAATTGTATTATATTAATGTATTTAAATCTGAGTTACCCGATCTAATCTAATTTTTAAAAACATAATTTATACTTTATAACCATTTTGTGGTAAATATAAACCTAGAGTAGTAGAGTGATACTAAAAACAATAAAATGAATACATCAGAATATTATTAGATACACCTTGATACTTGAGACATGAAAATGAAAGTATGAATTTAGCAGTTGAAATTCGTTAAGAATTATTTAATAATCGTGATTTAAAATAAACTATTTGCAAGATATTTAGATAAATAGTCAATCTCAATATATAGGTTTGTACCTAACTTAGGCATACTTTTATTCTTAGTTAATTACAGAATTCTAATGTTATTATAACAAGAATCAAATATCATTAGGTATTACCTTAGTCCTTAGCCACCTAATAAAGTATTATTACCGCCGATCACCCCAAAAGTGCACTGTCACGTACCTAAACCTCGACCCCATGTCATCGCCTCGCCTTGACCACTGCCCTCGGTCAGAAGGAAGCTCTCGGACGGTTTCACTTCGGGGAACAACAGCAGAAAACGCGTACGGCCTTCGTTATACCACTCCACGCAGCGGACGCGATCCTCGCCGCCGACCGTCTGTGCGGAGCTGCGCGTTTTGCTAGCGTTGCCCCCGGGTCTAGCCAGCCGATCAAGTCTCCAAAGCTGTTCTTGACCTCAGCTTCCCTGGCTGAGGTGACGAACTCCGTCTCGCGCTTCCACCGCCGCCTACATCGCTGGCATAGCGACCACGTCGTCTTTGATCCATTCAACCGGTCCAGTACTGGATTCGTCGTCCAGTTGAAGGGTTTTCGACGAGTCGCTACCCGCGAACAACAGGCCCGCCAAATCCGCAACTGTAGGCTTTTCTCTTCTCTTTACGATTTTATAATATTACTAGCCGACCCATCACAGCTTCGCTTGTGACTGGTTGTTTATTTTGCCTTTGAACGATGATATGTATAATTTTTTATTGAAATTTTTTCGTTTAATGTGATCGGCAAATAAATATAAAAACGGTTATTAAAAACCTGTTGAAATGTTTCTAGTGGTATTAATCTTATATATTTTTATAGCAGAACCCATGAACTTCATTACCCGTAAAAAATCGTAAATAATTATATAAATTATACTATAAAATAACTTATAAGCCTTATAATTTGGTTTCTTCTTATTCATCAGATTTTAGTGCGGTTAGCTCAGGTTAGGATTTTGTATTAGTTGGTTATATTATTCCATCATAGGTGGAATTAAGTAAAAATGACAAACTTGGTATAACTTTAATATTCTGGAGCTAAATCATACCACTTACGTATGGATACAAACAGCACCGGGATA
>NC_042494.1:123198470-123210924 GCF_005508785.2 Acyrthosiphon pisum
GATAAGTTTTGAACATCATACACCGAATATTAAATAAAAAATTGAACAAAGTTTGAGTCATATAGAGTTGATACATTTAACGGATAACGAAGTGCACGGGATCAATTATTTTTAGTGAAAATGTATTTATCATTATTAGCAATAGAAACATTTCAATACATTTTCATTAATCATTTTTATATTTACTTGCCGATCACATTAAACGATAAAATTTTAATGAAAAATTATACATCTCATCGTCCGGAAGCAAAATAAACAACCAATCACGGATGAAGCTGTGACGGTCAGCTATAATATTATAATATTAATTCAACTTAAAGGCTATAATAAATAATAAATATATAAAAAATCCAGACTGATAAACCGTCTCCACTCAGAATCGTTTTTCTTATACAATTAAATTATATCATTGAATTCAAGTTTAATACAATCCATTATACACTGACGATGAATAAGAAGAAACCAAATTTTACCTATTTTAAATTAATCTAACTTCTATCTCAGAGGTCTAATCTACACATAAACATTCATTTAAACATACATATATATATATATATTGACGAAAAATATTAATACAAATCAATAAACATGCCCGATTTACCAATAGCAACCATTATAATACACTATTATTATTTTAATCTGCAACAATAAACTAAATTTTTCATTTTATAGTTTATTATTTTCTGGATAGATGGCGAAACTGCTGTATTTTTAACATCTATATTTCCTACTCTTCTGGTGGATTTTTCTAAACAAAAATGGTACTATGACCTCCAGCAGACTGTCAAGTATAATAGTAAAAAATTTCAGCCAAATCGGTTCAGTAGTTTTCTCGGTTAGCGCGGTCCAAGAAAATCCTTACCATTCTATATAAAAGTATAGATTAAATAATTACGGACGACGTTTTCTACCAGAAATATTGCTTCAAATGAAAAATGACTAGATACCTTTTTTGTTGTATTTTGGATTTTGTTCCTTACGGTTTAATGTTCGGACAAGTTTAGTAATTTTTGAGCTATTTATAGACATTTTAATTTTGGGAGTTTTTTGTTGTAATTCGGTTAAAAACATTCGTAAAAACTTGAAATTTGGGTTGTTTGCTTATTAGCCTTATTAGCCTTACCTAAACATAGTAAAGTTTTCAAAATATTTGAGCGACTCTTGAGCTTTTTATTTTATTTTATTTATTTTTAATTTTTATGATATTTTCTAATTATAAATTATCTAATATATAAAATTCTCGTGTCACAATGTTAGTCCGATACTCCTCCGAAACGGCTTGACCGATTTTTATGAAATTTTTTATGCATATTCAGTAGGTATGAGAATCGGCCAACATATATTTTTCATACTACTAAATGATAAGGGTTGTCCAGAAAAAAATAAAATAAAAATATTATTATTTACGATAGAAATATTTGTTTATAAATGGTTGCTATTGGTTATATATTATATAAAAAATAATAATATTATTATTAAAAAAATAATAGTGTATTATATATTGGATACTATTGATTAATCGGGAATGTTTGTTGATTTGTATTATTATTTTTTTTCAATAGAAAAGATAGATAGGAAGAAGATAATTTAGAAGCTAATTTAAAAAGGGTTAAATTTGTTTTTTTTACTCATCGGATTTTAGTACGGTGAGGTTATGTTTTTGTATTAATTGATTATATTAATCCATCGTAGGTGGAATTAAGTAAAAATGACAAACTTGATATAACTTTGATATTTTAGAGTTAAATCATACACTTACGCACAAACAACACGGGGTCCGCGATCTACCGCAGGTATATTGCCTACCTGATAATGAACTGCTGTGAATCAGAATTTTTATCCTGGGCAGCAGGAAAGTGAAGATAAATCTAGAACATCACACACCGAATATTAAATAACGCATTGTATACCTAAAGTTTGGGTCATATACAGTTTGTACATTTAACGGGTAACAAAGTGCACGGGATCAGCTAGTAATTATATAAATTACTTATTCATATAAATCGTTCTTAAGCTGTTCTTATAACGCTTTTTTATCATCATAGAAACGAATTAAATTAAATAAAAAAGATTCCCTCGTCCGCTCAGAATCGTTTTTTTTTAATGCAATCATTGCATTCAAATCGAATACAGTAAAATTACACTATCCTGTCTGAAGACCGAAGTGACGATCCACTAACGAAAGTAATACAAAAAAACTCAAAAATTTTAAATTATAAATTCCATTTGTCAGAATTTGAACAAATTCCTTATTAAAGTATTAAGTGGTGAGCATGCTTGGTGCATCATCCTGTGTATAATATAAATACTCATACATTCAAAATAAAGAAAATTGTTCTTCGACCATTTTACTAGCTGCAGGTACTTATGTATATGCTACTTCTAAGTAATGTGTGTATATAAACCCTGCAGGAACTGAATAAGAACGGAAATGCTACTTTTGGCAGCTGCAGATAGATTTAGTTATATACTTATATACCTATTAATTACTATATACCTGCTGCTGCTGCTGCTGTTGTGGCCTCAGAAACGCTTTAATATAGGGTGACCATACGTCCCGTATTATACGGGATTGTCCCGTTTTTCCACTTTGTGTCCCGTTGTCCCGACAAAAGTTATATGGGACGCATTTTGTCCCGCATTTTCAAGTAGGTCCCGTATTAATCCCGTTTTTCTCTTTAATGTTAATTTATAATTTTTTTTTTTTTTATTATTCTACGATATTTTTGTATCACATAATTCAATAGAACATATTTTAAATCTATACTCGTGCCGCCGGTAGAACGCTACTCGCTCGCGCATACAAATGATCGAGCTCCACGGTTTTGTAGCCAAATTTCTCACACTCTCAAATAATGTTTTTTCAATTTTAAATAACAATTCAAAAACGAATATTTTTGGAGTAGGTTGCGCTGCTCATATTTTGCACAACGCAATGCAATGAAGTGCTGATGTGTTACCTGTTGATGTAGAAATCATAGTTAACAAAATTTTTCAATTTTTTCATATCTATACAGTTCGAGTTGAACATTTGAAAGAGTTTTGTGAATATGTAAATGTTGAATATAAAAATAATGTTGGAAGTGTAAAAACTCGTTGGCTATCTTTATTACCCGCAATAACAAGAATTATTGATATTTACCCGGGCTTAAAATCATACTTCGAGAAACAGAAAAAGTGTCCTACAATATTAAAATCGTTTTTTAATGATCCTAGGTCTATAGTATGGTTTCATTTTTTGCAAAGCCAATTAAAGGTTGTCTGTGATACTGTAACAAAAATAGAAGGAGATAAAATATCAGCCTGTGAAGTTGCAGAGGAATTAGAAATTTTAGTTGGAAAAATAAAAAATACAAAAAATCTAAACTTTCTTACAACAAATATTCTATCGCTTTTAAATGGTTTAAAAAACAATAATATGTATAATGAAAACTCATTAAAAAAAAAGTACTGATCTATTTTATAATACTTTTTTATCTTACGTAGAAAAATAGGGTTGCCACTTTGACCAGTTGAAAATATTTTGTTGGGTCCAACTAATAAACTATCCTAATTGAGAAAATATTCAAAAATGTATTAAATTTCTTAATGAAAACAACCGAAATAATTCTAACATAAAATTAGATGAAGATAATTTATAAGATAATTTATTTGATGAATTCAGTCACGTAGAACAAATTTTTAAATCACGAATTCATGAATGGCAAAAAAATTCAGCTAAAGTAGAAGTTAAGTGATGTGAAATATTTGAATACACTAAAGCTCATAACATTGATACAATTAACATATCAAAAATTGTAGAATATTCTTTGGCAATTCCGGGTACAAATGCTGCAATAGAACGGATTTTTTCAAACATTAATGTATTGTGGACAGATGAAAAAAATCGATTTTTGGTTGAAACTATCAAATCAATTAAAATTGTAAAAACACATTTTAAAAACTGATCTTGTAATGAGTCTTATAATATTCTATTAAAAGAAACTAAGTTACTTGATGAAATCAATTCAGCACAAAAGTATACAAAAACATCAAAAGAAGAAATTTTTCTACCATCGTCATCAAAATAATTTTTTTTTGGATTTTGTGTACATATTATACTTATTCATATTTTATTTGTATTTTAAAACTATTATACAGCACACATTTAATTTGTTTTGTTTATAATAATATATTTAGTTAAGTAACTTAAGTGTCCCGTATTTTTACTTTAATATATGAACTGTAAAGCCAATTAAATGCATAAGTATTATAGGTAGGTAGATATTATGTAATGGTATAGTACTTGGACATAGTACTTTGTAGTATTTCAACGCTCATTAGTTATTACAGCTGGATTTTTTTTGAACTATTTATTCCGTGATGTAGTCATGTAGATACCTACTTCGGAAAATGTTTTTTCCAATAATTACTTGAATTAAATTTATTTATGATTAACATGCTCGATCGACAGTAAAATGAAAAACTTTTAACTGAAAATACCATTCATGAATTCGTTCAATCGTTCAATGTTAATAAACACTTCACCGAAATACTGCGTATACCTAATAATTTTTACAAAATATATATCAATTACGGCTTGAAAAGTTTCATAATATATATGAGGGTGATCCTTTTAACAGTAAACACACTCATTATCTTGGAATGTAAAAATGTTTTGTTTTTATATAATTTAAAACCATTAGAAAATTACATTTTTGAAAAAGTAATCGAATTACTTTTTATCGTTATTATCTTGACTTTTTAACTTTTTTGAATAATAACAACATACATTATTAACTAAATATTGTTAAGCTAATAATTTTTCTGACGTTTTCGATGTATAAAAATCGAACTATGAACTAATAGTCGATTATAACTTATAAGTATACTTATGTTATAATGAGCAGAAGAGCGCACAGACCACGGCATACCCTGAAAATGTTGGTCCGCTACTCAACCCAGTAGTCAACCGAATTACTAAATTATAATGATAAAGTTGTATCATAAACATTATCTAGATACGTAGGTAGGTACCTATATATTTTATTCCTTATACAAAGTCGAAGGTTTTCCATATATTTATTTACCTGTTCTCAAAAATCGTAACCTGCAAGTACTAGTCTTAACTATATTATTATCAATATTATCTTAAAAAAACAAAAATAAAAAATGTTAACGTTTTTTATAGGTTTTACATCATACAATATTATAAGAACATCGTTATATAAAAATACAATTGTATTGAAAATACGAACAATATTCGCTATCATGTATTTAAATCATCCTTTTTTTCGTTAGCCTATTAATATTTATACATAATTATACCTAAGCTGCACTAAATTCTTTACCCAATCTGCAGGTTGTATCTTCACAGGACAATCCTCAATTTACAATAAGTAACAACAGGCGATTATTTTATAATTGGCTGTTATAATAACTAATAATCATTTACTTTTATTTAAATAATTAATATTCAATTGTTTCCTCTCTGATTGTATACAGTTTTGCTTTGTGGTCGCGTGAAAGTGCATTAAATTCGTATCTTTGAAATGTTACCTATATGGCTATATAGTATAATAATAATCCTCAAATAATAAAAAAAAATCAACTAAGTCACTCTACTGTATAGTAGTTTTCGAATATGCCTCATATTGAGTAGGCCATTGTAATGGATGTGTTCAGTTTGAATTCTATGATCATCATTGTATACAAAAAGCGATTCTGAGCAGAGTTGCGGAATACACATAAAACTTCAAATTTATTTCATTGATCTGGTTTCGCAGTTAAGTACATGGACTATTAAAAAATTGTGGCAAATTGCAAGAAAAAAATATGGTGTAAAATTTAATGGAGGATCTAACTTTTTATTTAGGCAACTTCAGAATCAGTGGTGGCGTTCTACAAGTCCCAACGAAGAAGCTAACTAGAAGATTATCCCCAAGACATATATGAAACTTTTGATACATAAAAACAATAATATTTATGATGAGTTACAAAATAGTTTAAATAATAAGGTTCGTAGATAATTAGGTATATATTTTGTAAATCACACACACTGTAGGTACCAAATGATTTTTGGTTAATAACATAATATTGTACCACTAGGTACCTATTATTTATTATTATATTTTAAAATGTATTTATATTAGTATATTATTAATTTACTAATAAATAATAATATAGTACTATTACGTATTTGCGATGTTATTTACTTATTGGCTGTTTCAAGAACAAGTAACAACTTTTAAAGAACGTTGTTTTTTAACTTTTTAACTTAAAAACACACTTATCATTGTTATTTGGAAAACCAATACATTATTTGGCTCGCTGATTTTAATCAATAATTCGTTTGATACATATTATATTTAAATACAATATATTAGTTTTAATTATAAAACCATTATTATTGAATGTTGACGCTATAATATTTTGTTGAATACAAAATGATTTTCATAACTATACATAATGTATCCATTGTCCCATTAAAGCCTATCTTATCATCCCAAGAATCTCCGTGATCTATATCAGAATATTGTAAGAAAATTAATAAGTAAAAGTATACATTTAAAATTAAAATAAAATATATACTTGTATGAAGATGGCAATTTAGATGGCTATTTTGAACTTATTTTTATTTGTTTGTGCTTTTGAGACGTACTGATGTACTGTATAATGCATACCTAAGATATAATTATAATATCTATTTGTTTCTTCGTTTATTTATTCAGTACTTATAATTATTCGGGTTTAGGGTCAGCTTGAATATTTAATAGAATTATATATAGGTACATATAATTTAAATATTCGGTTTTGAGGGTTAATTTTGGATGTTTTATCGTTTGCATTATTCGGTCTGGAATAGCGGAATGGCTTGTGGCTGTGTGATTTTTTTTTAAATTAATTCGGGTTTGGGTTGATTTGGGTCCAGGTCCCGGTAAAAACACAAAAAGCACACCACTGCATATAAAATATAGGATAAGGAATGATATGTATAATAATTAATGATAATCCTCTGAATTTATAGTTATATAGATATTACCTGCTATAGCATATAAAATAATTAAGCACGTATTATATATTGTATAGGTATAGTATTTGTCATTTGATACCACAAAAACGTGAAACATTGAATTTTTTTTAAACAAAATAAATAATGATGATAAAAACTTTCAGTGCAGACAGTGTAGAGGTCGCGGGTCCGTGTATTTGGTTGGTTTTTGTGTTTGACTATTTATAGCAAAACAATATTGTTTTATTTCCTAAAATTATTATTAATTACCATATCTATTATTTTAAATGTGTGTAATACTGTAATTTACGGTACAAACTTGTCAAGCACAAATTTTATTTTTATAACAAGAAAATTATACACGTATTATTTATAATAATATTTTAATTAATATGGTGCATTTAATATTTCAATATGATAGGTATATCCCAACAAAAAAACCACATTAATGTGTACAGTACCAAACTTCGTGAAAAACACTTTAAGTATATACAAATCTACTCTAACATGCTTATTCTTTGCGTCAGTGAAGTGTTTTTGTTGAAAATGTTAAATATCCCTTATTTATTATTATTATTTTTATTATTTTTTAATACCAATTACTACGTCATGCAACATGTAATAAATATTATTAAGTTCAGCATCAACAACATACCGTTTATAAATATTATTACCATTTATATTAGAAAATGGTATTAAAATTTTCAAATATTTCACAATGTATATTTCATGAAATTTTCAAATACTTATTCTATATTATATTGATTTGTCAATACGAAAACAATATTTCATTGCTGTTTATTTATACGTAGATTCGTGTGTAAAAAACTTAAATAAAAATGTATATTATGTTTAATTTTATCAAAAACAAAAACTAAATTATAATAACAAAACAAGAATAAATCATAAAAATTTAAATATTTTTTTGTCGTCTAGTAGTCAGATACGATCGGATCGTATATTTGTATAGTTTTAGATCACTTTATACGGCCCTCTGTATAAGACTGTTGATAAAAATACTGATTGTAGACTGCGAAGACAGTATAATTTAGTGTGATTACTAATTTAGGTAAAAATTGTCCAAATTACTTATAATTAGGGCTCGGAAGTTGTAGAAGCTAAAAAATGTAAAATATGCACGTAAATATGCACGAAAAAATTGCAAAATATGCATAAAAAATGTTAAATATGTGAAAAATATGCGTACAAAATCAATGAAATATGCACTTTTTTAGCTAAAATTGGTGAAATATGCATTTTCAATTTTCAATTTTCAATTTTTTTAACTCGCAATTGTATACCTACTTCAAATTTCTATTTCTATCTAATTAGCTAGGTCTACTATAAATTGAGATCATACAGAACAATATAATTATAAGTTATTAAAATATATGAAAAATAAAATAAAATGTGTTGCAAGCAAAATATGTACATTTGTTGTTCGACGCTTATGTATTAGCTAGGTAGGTAAGAGGTTACTCTAATCAAATATTTAATGGACCGTACAAAATATAATGTTTGCCTTCTACATTTTTAACAATATACCATACAAAATGACCGCAGATTAGCAATTAGATAATTATATGCTGTATACAGTCATGCAGAAACGTAGTATACATAAATTACATTACAATTAATATTTATTTCTTTACTCACATAAAAAGTGTATATTATTGATGTTTGTTATATTACTACAGATTTAAATTTTAAACTGAATACTACATTACCTTACTGACATTAAGAATTCATTCGAGAACTGGAAAAAAAAATACGAAAACCTACAATACATTTATCAGATTTCATATTTGTGTATTTTGTTGCAAATCTTTTGTCAGAAATATAGTCTTCGGATTGTTGCAACTGGATTTATGGGGGTTTTGCGCACTTATATACACAATATATGTATACATATATAAGTATACTTATGTAAGTATAGGGATTTAGTGTACTTTGCCATCTTACAAAAATTGTATCTCGTTTATAATAATATTTTGCATTCCCCTATCAAGTTAAATACTTATAAGTTCTAAAAATATTCCCAAAAAGAAAATAATAAATAGTAGGAAGATAATTAAAATATTTTTGTTATACGATTTATAAAAAGACATGCAAGTAAATCTTGACTTCAAAATTCGTAGGTACTGACACGAAACAATAACTAACAAAAATAAGTGTTCTTTTGGTGTAAGCTTTCAATGATTAAATATCTTAAATAAATTTAATATTCTTTAATTACAGAATCATATCCTAAAATTAATATAAAATTTATTTTTGGAAGTTGGTTATTAAGTTTTTTTTTAATAATAATTAAGTTACGGTTAAGACTTTGGAAATTGATTAAATACAAATATTGGAATCAAAAATATTAAAATATCCTTTTAAATTGGCTATTTTAATATTATGTAATGCGTAAATATATAAATTATACATGAAACCCGATCGAAACAACGTCATATAAATTTTAAACCACGTTAAACCGAATTGATGTATTAAAATTGCATATACAAAGTGCCGTCTCACAAAAAATATAATATTACATTCCTAATAGTAATGAATAGTATTAATGTAGTTAATTTTATTGTAATATTATAGTTTCAATGTAACGGTATCAAGAAGGCAGGATACAGTTATTATTTGATTATGGTAGAGGAAATTACCGATTTGATGATATTATTGTATAAAATGTACCTAAATGACAGACATTTTTAAATTGTTTCGGCACAATATAATAATATTTTAAGGAGCTCGAATAAAATAATTATTTGTTTTTGTACTCGTACTTATGCTTGGATGCTCACCAGACTATTTAGGTCCATAGTTATGAATAGTAATATAAACGTTTTATAAGTGCGTAATGTATAAATAATATCTATTATTTAAGTTATTTTCAAATTATTTATATAATAATAACGTATAAGTGTTTTGAATAAAGTAATACATTTATTATAAAGAAAAACATATTATATTATGTAAATATTATAAATATAATTAAGTATATACTCAATAAATAAAATTAAGATAATGTTGTGCATACAAAAAAAAATTTCAAAATTCATTGGTATTTTCAATTATTGTAGTTAGAACTTAGATGTACTTCGAAAACTCGCAATGGTGGGCAAGTTAATGAAAATAATTAACTGTGGAAAGTTAAGTTAATTCAATTAAATTACCTTCAGTTAAGTTAAAAGTTAACAAAAAAATAAAATTTAACTAGTTAAGTTAAAAGCTAAGATGGAAAATAAAATTAACTTAACTCAGTTAAAAAAAAGTTAATTTTTTTTTTAAGTCATAATATTCATAATTCATCAATTGCCCTAGTATTTTGATTTGTACGGACATTTACCAAGACGCTTAGCACTGTGCAAACATAAAACTTAAAATTATTATTATATTTCATTGTTAGCAGAAACTTATAAGTTATAGGTTAACTTATAAACTTTAAATTATACTAAACTTGTTAGAGTCTAGAGAAGATATTAATTATTAGAAGTAGTATACATTTTACTGTAAGTCTTCTATTCTAGTTAGACTTATCATATTTAGTACCATTATAAGTACCATTAAAATAAAATCAATGAATAATGATAATAGTATAATACCTACCAAAAATTGTTTCCATATTTATTTCGATAATGTTATTTTCTAATCTCATACGTTTGCTTGTATTTATAACGAACACGGCATTTTAAATTATAATTTATAAATATCTCGGACGACTTTTTGTTTTATCCGTTTGAATTATTGTCGTATTTACCAGAAACCAGTACATGTTATTGATATAATGATTTTCATTTTAAGACTATGATATTTAGTTTTAAACCTGTTTTTAGGAATTGGAGAGTTAGATAAAACAAAAATCGGATTATTCAATACCGAGTAGATCATTAAATAATAGAATTCGTGAAAATGGCCAGTCCATACAATGGATAGTATACTAATTATTACTCTTCACTGTAGTACCTATAGACCTATTAGAAAAATAAATTACCAAAATTGAATGAATAAGTTTTATCTCTTGGTTCCACACATGATTAAAAAAAATTAATTAACTTAACTGTACAATAATGATAATTAACTTTAAAAAGTTAAGTTAAGACAATACAAAATTTAACTGAATAAGTTAATAAGTTAAAAAAAAAAAAAACTAACTAGTTAAGTTAATAAGATAAAAACAAAAAAAACTAACTAGTTAAGTTAAAAAGTTAAAAAAAATTAACTTTTTAACTTAACTTTAACTCTTTAACAAGTTAATGCCCACCTTTGAAAACTCGTTATCTAAAATTGTAAAGTATATTCTGCATGTACACAGAGACAAAAATGAGAGCCCGTATAGTATACATAAATGTTAATTATTAGGGTCTTACATGTTAGTAGGTACGTCACGTTCGTCAATTTATAATTGCACATTATACAGTCGATTCTCGGAATCTTGAATACAACGAATTCTCCTTCAAAGACCATAACACTTATAATTGGTTTAGATATTGCAAATTTTTTAATAAACAAAAATTTTTTCTCCACTTGAACTTCAAGTAACCGAGAATTGACTCACTTGACTGTGTGGTTTATTTATGTATTATTTTACTAGTTTTCGATTTAGATTTAGTAGGTACCATATTTTATTATACAAATTAGACGTGACTTACTATCATATTTTGTTGGTTGATATACAATTCCTATTGTCGACAAGTACCATAAATACATTTATCGAATTATGGCAAAATAATATATAATATAGACTAAGGCGTGTTTAGGACACAAAAATATTGGTTTTATATGTTTAATGCAGATGATACAAAAATGTATGTGTAAGAGAAAAGAGCGACCGAGGAAAATACGATCGGTGGCTTTACAATGAGCAAAACAAAAACCTAAGTACTGTTATTATTTGGATTTAGTGCACAAAAGACATCGGTTTTCTTAAGACCAGTTTGTGACATAATATATAATATTATAAGTCGTATATTAAATGGAAAGGCCACGGCTATAATATTATATTTGATATGTTTAAGGATGCGTACTAAGGGAAGTAGTAAAAAGGGAGAAGACTGAGACCTAGTATCTATTAATTCTACAGAACATTAAAAAATGTATTATTACCGTGGATGAAAATAAATTTGCGTCCAAAAATAAACCAGCCTTTTGGAACGCCAATAAATATCGATAAGTAGTTTATATATATATATTAATGTGTTAAATATGAACATTTATATACAGGGTAATTCACCAAGCATGCTCACTGAATTTTACTTTAATAATACGGTTATTCAAAATGTTTGAGTTTTTAAATTTGAAGATCACATTTTCAAGTTAAGAGGACGTCGCACCCGCATGTGTTGTCTCCGTCTTACACACGTACGTTATAGCAAATGTTCGTTCAGAAGATTCAATTGTGTGCTGTTAGTTTTTATATTAGAGTGAATTGACCTATTATCAAATTTAAAGGTAAGATTATTGTCTAGG
>NC_042494.1:123211106-123214777 GCF_005508785.2 Acyrthosiphon pisum
GTGCGACGTCCTCTTAAAACTTTATGATTTAAAATTAATATTAATAAATTAACAATCGCATTATTTTTTTTCTTAATATAATATTCTACATAATATTATAAAAATTCTAATACTGATTATTTGTTAAACACGCATATATTATGTGTACATGAAAATGCAAAATTTCTCCCAAAAATGTAGATTATAAGTATAATTATTTTACCAAAGTGGGTGTATTGGCGGAAAAGAGCGATGGCAGAACGGTAATTTTAAATGTCAGCAGATATGGTATAAATGTGATAAAAATAATTTTGGAAATGTATGTGAAAACTTTACCCTTCGTCTATAGGTTAATATACATTATACATACGTGTATTTGAGAACGACCTGGACACATTTTGCAGCACATATTATGTCATGTGGTATTAAAGCATAGGGGGCCGTGGCGCTATGTTCGTAAACACGGTTGTATAAACACTATAAACATTGTTCGTTATTTCATTTGTACAATTTCTATCGAACGAGTGTAAGGGAACGACGTCGGGCAATTAATATATAATATGGTACGACACGAACGGCCAACTCGGCGAAGCAGTTTCGTTTATACGGTATCAGACACATCACGCAAATATACGCGATGTACAGCGTGATTCACAGTGGCAGACTGAACTTAAATTTGAAATGATGCAATTTCATATTTAAGTATTTACTACCACCCCACAATAAATTATAATATACATTATACCTATATATATTTATGTAATATGTTATGGATTAAATAAAATGTGGCCGTACATTAGCATACATTTTGACGCCACTGCCACTACCCCAATGAAAAGTTGATGCAGTTGCAACAAATTTGAGGCTTTCTTCTCGCCACTGGTTATTAACACAGCAGGCTCACTTGTTTCCCTTAACAATGAATTTATTCTAAATTCATATTCATGGAATTCTTAAGTATACTAAAAAGACATATTTTTAAACCATTCATAGGGAGTAGCCTGTGGCAATAACAACTTTTTTACTGTAAACTATTAAGCAGATGACTTTTTAGATTCATCGATATCAAAATTCGTACGGTTGTAGTTTTTCAGTTATTAAAATATAAAGGATAGTCCTTAAAAATGGTTTTGCAAAAATATGAAATACCTATATATGTAATTCTTAATCTAGTACGTGTATACTTAAAAAGTTTTTTAAAATTGTAATATGTTGATGGATTTATTTTTATTACTATAATTTTGAAATCATCAAAGCTCCCATATATCCCATATACCTATTATCATGGACTTCTTTTCCTTAGTACACACTACACAGAGTTAAATATTTGAAAACTACTCATTCAAATGTCGATTCGGATGAATAATACCTATACAGGAAAAGTGTGATTCTCATTTAAAAAATAGAAGTGGGTATATCGCCACAAGACACTCTTTAAATCGTATAATATATCCTAGTGCTTAAATATTCAAAAATACTTAAAAATTATAAAAGTCAGATTTGATACCTATATAAATTAATTATTAAAAGAGAAAAGGGGATAACGCGCTACGTGAATCACTGTACATGAATTATTATAAGACATAGAACAGGGTGATTAATTTATTCATTATCGTGAGCAAGCGATGGTGGACTACGAAGATCACGAGTAAATTTGATTTCGAAAGTTTTCAGTGTGCGATATTGAACTATGAAGTAATTATTTCTATTTATGAGATAATTTTTTTTTTTTAACATTATAGTGACCTACATTTTTAATTTAACATGTGAAATATTTATCCCAGAACATCTATATTTTATTGTGTGCAAATATAGTAATTTTGAATCAATAGTTAATTATTTATAACTTTGTAAGCGTTTAAATAGTTCAGACGAACAGAGTAGGGTACCAACGATTCACGGGATTTTCCCAACGGCCCAAAGGCACTGCTTCACATTTAAAATCAAAACATTAAAACGCATATAAATAATTGACTATATCATGTTTATTATTCGGTATTTGTAGAAGTTTCTGAAAAATAATCCTCTTTTTTTAAAATTAAGTTTAGAATTTAGAAATCACCAGCTATATAAAAAAAAAAATATAAAATTCGTTGAAATAATAAAGCACAATATATCATCCCTTATTATTAAACCTTGGAATTTACTAAATATTTTTACAATAGTAATCACTGCACGTTTGTAATGATAAATAAAAAAATCACTCTGTATACATAATTTCTGTCGTTTTGCCATAATCGTGTCAATGACGTTTCGTTATATTGTAATATGCCGTGCGTTCAACATAAACAATACGCTATCTTCATTATTGGGTTTTTTTAAGTGTTTCTTTTTCGACAATTTAAATACACGCAAGATAACTTCCGGTAAACGGCCACGTGTACCTGTAGTACAAAAGCCTGGGGTAGTGGGCTACCCACATTGAATAAATTCGTCCTTGCAGATAATATATACAGGGCAATACGCCATTTTCTTTATTAATGAATTTATTAAAATTTTGATTTTTCGAATTTTTAAGTATATACTAATTATAAGGATTATGTTTTTAATTATTTGTTTAAATACGTTTAATAAAAATAATAAAATTATTTTGTTAACATTGTAAAATTTTTCTTATTTTTGTACTAACGAGTATATTTTTATTTTACTTATTTCAACAGAACAATGAGTCAATGTCCCCACTCTCGTCCCCATCTTGTATTCAGGGTGATTTTCCAACCTTTATTTAATTCTTTAATTCTTAATTTATTCAAATTCTGATTTTTTAAATATATAGACATAGCAGGTGTGGGCAGTGTTTGGAAGGAAAGAGTTCCAAAAGGAACGGATTCCTGGAACGAATTCCTTTTTATAAAAAAAGAACGAGTAAATGAACTAATTCTTTTTTTTTAAGAAAAAATAACAAAATTGTTCGTTCCTTTCTAGTTCCAATAATTTACACAGATAAGTATGTAAAAACTGAAATTAAGATATATTTTTTTAATGTGTATAATGTATATTCCTAATAATTAGTGATTGTTATCGAGTATCGACGTTAAGACAATCGACATACGTTAGCCAAAAATGTAATTTTGAAGAAAATCTCAAAATATATAATAATATATTGCATAAACATATAAAATATGTACCTACTTGTAGTTATACCTATATCATTATAAATACAAATTAAAGAAGTATGCATAATACGAAAAAAAACATTAATGATTAAATAAGAATTTTTATTTTATTTGGAGCTAAAAAAGGAACTCGTTTATTTTCCAAAGGAACGACAAGGGAACGAATTCTTTTTTTTTAAAGGAACAAGGAACAGAACAAATTCCTTTTTATAAGGAACTTGCCAAACACTGGGTGTAGGTATTTACTATAACCTATATTGGCATTATTTAACTAAAGGCACCGAATACGGTTATTATCTTGGACCCAATGATACCTCCTATATTTTGCCCGTCGTACCGAACAAAGTATACAATGCAATAATATTTCTGAAAACAGATCCAGAATTTTCATTAAGTTTACTCAAGAACGAATTTCCTACTCTTTATATTTTAACTTTTTACCTCCTCTAAATTTAGTTTAAAACTATTCAGAAATTGAAAACATTTATTATATGAAATTAAAATATACAAATGAAAAAAATGGGGTAGTCGTTCTAAATTGAAATTAATGACAAATTCAAACCCGTTTTATGCAGA
>NC_042494.1:123215005-123217877 GCF_005508785.2 Acyrthosiphon pisum
AAGAAAGACAATTTACAATCTGTACACAATAATTACAATAAGCAAATTAGATAGAAAAAACAGAATAAAGTAACATGAATAATCGTGTTAAGGAAAAAACCCAATGGTACCACCTCCTTTAGTCTTATAACAATTGTTATCCTCCGTTTACAATGTCTTGTTTGGTCCTATATTATGAGTATGGCACTATGGCGTAATTATATTATGCAACTATAGGTGAAATATATTACTCAAGGCCCAAGGAACGTTCTCAGAGCCAAGGAATATAGTGAAAATAATCCCCTTCAAAATTCTAACTTAAAACTTTAAGCGCTCATAAAATTATTTTGTGAATCACTCTTTATTTTGTTGTTTTAAAATGAAAATACATCGAAAAACTGATAGCACTACTTCGGAACTTTTACATCGTCATCTAATTGAAGCATATAGTGAAGGTCAGTTAATCCTCAACATACTTTTCTAAATTTTTTTGATTGATACTAAAAATGTTTAGCTACTGACGTACTGTAATTTTTTTATATTTGACTATTTATTTTTTATTTTTTGATATTTGACGAACATTTGTATTTTTGTATTTTTATATATAAAAATAGTATACTATTACAAAAATATATATTTTTAATTTGTCCAGATCACTCGTCCTGAATAAACTCGCAGATCACTCAACCGCGGTAGATCACCTACTACACGAAAGCAACCTAACCTAACCTAACCTATTCAATTTAAAAGTTTTAAAAGTCCGTTCGTAGAACTCGTAGTAATAATTTTCATCACGAAAATATCGAATAAGAGTTGTCAATAATAGTTCTATTTCTGTGATTTTTTTTAAATATTTAAAAATGGACAAAATATTTTGAACGCTGGGTATTTTGTACATAGGATATTTTGAGGAAAAGCTATATATAATAAGTATGTGGAATTTTCTTTAAGTGTACTATACAGCAAACGAGTCATGTACAACGACATCATAATAGTTGTAAACACAACTATACAAGTTCGTGATATCATTTTAAAAATGTGTACTAAGTGATTGTTTAAACAGTAAAATCTCATTATCTCGAAAAGTATAAAAGTCTTGGAAAATATTTTATTACATGATTTGAAGTCATTTCAAAACAATATTTATGAGAAAAATTATTTTTTTTATCGTTATAATTTCTGAACTGAGCACCACACACATTTTTTATTTCATATTCTGATAAAAAATATTATTTCCTGAGAAGTCCGACAGATAATAATCTAATAATTTTGAACGAGTACTTATTAGTTATAACTTATAAGCAATAAAGACTGGATTCTCGTGCAGATGCAACTTTTCATTACGCGTTTAAAATTCTAAAGAAACAATTTATAAATTTGAATCAAGTGACGTAAATTAATTTAAATAAAGTTATATTTGGCACAAAATTATTGTCCTTTTCAGAGTTTTTGCATTAAAATACAATTTTAAATTTGATTTCATCAAAATACACGTAATTATATATTATTACATGACGTATTATAGTAATATTACTTATATAGTTGTTAGTGTTAGGTACTTGATCACTGTCGTTGGACTTAGAACTTAATATAATACGAGGTAATAAAGATAACGAAGTTGTGATAACCATAAGACCGATAGACGGGCAACTATTATGTAGTCTACCCTACGCGATTGTAGAAAAAAAACTTAGAAACTTTTCCTTCGCGGAACAATACTTGATAATAGGTATAAACATGATAATAAATTATAATACAATTTCATAAACTAGATTAAATTGTATAATGTTTCATATATCTATACGAATATACATTTGCCGTACAAAAATATTTTAACATAAAATAAATAGTAATGAAAAATTAAAATATAATTTGCAATACCAGCAGCACTGAAAAAATTGCTGATGATACACCTATACCAATTTAGCATGTTTTCGTACATTTTGGCGTTTAAATTGAAAGTTTTTCAGGTACTTGGTGTACAAAAATCTGGCCTTAATTATAAGTACTTAGCGTTATGACGTGGGGAGTAGTGGATCAACATTTTTCGGATTATATCTGTGCCACTCATCTCTGCTCAAAAAACTACAAATGTGTATCTATAACTAATTAGTAGTTAGCTACTCGTTAAAAACATAACGTTTTAAACATCAAAATTTTCAGAAAAATTCTCTTCTTCAGGATTTGAAATTATAATGCATGCTGCATTTCAATAAAGTCAAAGCTTATAAAAAATATAACATTTATTCAAAAACGTTGTTTATTGTAACGACTTCAAATTATGTAACAAAAAATTTTATTTTAAAAAAACATTAATACTTTTCAAGATAATGAGTGTTTTCTGCTAAATGAAATGTAAAAATGTAAAATCATGTATGTTAATTGTTAGGTAATAATGTAATAATTGTAACTTTCTTTTAGACTTAGGTTTAATAAAAGATGTAAATTAATTTAATATTAATTTAAAAAAGAAGATTTGTTTAATAATAGTTAATGATCAATAAAATACTATTTATAATTATTTTTAAGAGGTTATTGGGGCCTGGTGTTTCTTGGAGATTAGGCTCAGTCACGAACGTGTTCTGAGGTCAAGTATCGGCCGACGTCGCTAGTTCCCGGATGGGTGACCACCCGGGTTTTTTGTGACGAATCCTTTCCCCACTATACACGTGTTCTTCAACCAAATGTAAATCCCTTACAAAATGTTAATATCTATATTTTCCAATGCTTAAGTTTAATAAAAAATAAATAATAAATAATTTAACTTTGTATAAAATTATTCCAAGAAGTTAATAATGTTTCAATAGGTCAGATAATAAAGACAATAGACATATTCTAAATTGTAAGCTGAAGGTATATATTTTTTAATTGTATAGTTATATTTTCCGATTTT
>NC_042494.1:123219030-123354383 GCF_005508785.2 Acyrthosiphon pisum
ATAGATTGTTTATGCCAAATAAAAATAAAAATAAAAAAAATAAAATTGTATAGTTAATGGAGTTTGTCTGGTTTTGTTAAAGAAAACATGAGATAACGTCGTTGGTATAATGTTTTTGAGAATTATTATAATCATAAACTATTAATACCACAAATATTAAAAAAAAATTAGCAACAAAAATATCAACAGTTAAAAATTAAAATAATACCCGTAGACATGCATCTATATTCTATTCTATTTAGTTGATATTAATTATTAATATTTTTCACTTCTACAACGAAATTCAACTACTTATCAAATTATTCACCTGACAATAAAATGTTGCCACAAAAAAGGGGAAATAACCATTGGCTATTTTTTCAATGTGTCGCTTGTATAACACTAGGACACTAGGTATATAATATATAGGACACAACAATTATTAAAAAGTGGATACAAATAATTTATCATATAGGTGTAATTTTTGATGCTCACTGCAGTTGCATTTTTTGGTAAAATCTAAAACAGTTCATATTTATTTTAAGAAAATATCAGGACATTTGGATAATTTAGTACAGAATATACTGAGTTGAAACAGTTGTAAGTAGATATATAATTACTTGATAGTTAATACTCTAAAGTATTTAGTTTTGTTATTGCAAAATAATAATATATTTTTATTTCTAAGCACAGAATATTATTATAATCTGACATCTGTTTACCTATTAGAGATTGGCTGTCGGTTGAAGATTATTATATTTTCAAGTTAAGGTCGTTGCAATGTTAATATCTGGATACAACACATTAAATATTATACCTATTGTCAATTTATTTCTATACAGTATAGAAATACAATTTGATAGTATAATTCAATTATCAGGTCTTAAATCATAAAACTTCTAAATAAATTTAAATGTCGTCTCTCTGTAAAAGCTTTTGTGTTTAAATATTAAGTGTATATATATTATATTTTAGGCTCCATCATTAACTAGTTGATGGAATAAATTCAGAAATGTTCGCAGGAATTGGAATAGGATTGATTCATTGGGAAACTTATTTATTATAAATCTATATCATTATTATTTTAATTCATAATTCATGTATACCTACCTATGCATCATTTTTTCTCTCTCTAAAAAAAAATTATATAATGTAAACGTGTTAGAACGTATTACTTATGTAGAAATTCCCAATGGATATATTATATACTGCAGATGGTTATTTTTTCTTAAATAAATAAATAGTTGAGATATTTTTCAAACTATGCATGTATAGAATAAAATGTTTCCAAAGTTTTAGTGATTGATTAAAATCAATAAAATATTAATAACTTTTTTATTCTATATTAATTTTTAAATGATAAAATCTAAAGCGTATATAAATTATAAAACACATTTTGTAGTTATAATTACACTAATACAACACATAATTTCAATAGTGATTAATGATTCTCGAGTTTAATGAGTTAAATTCTCAGAAACATTACAGCTTATAACAGTTTAAAAAAACCCAATAAATCAGTTTTTAACTTATTATTAATAAGATCTAAAAAAATAAATACACCTATTTAGTATTTATTATCGTTATGCATTTGCAGTTAATACATATTTCAATATATATATTTTTTTCATATAATATATCTTTTTAGGTTTTATAACTATATACCTACTAAGTAATAAACTCGGTCTTGACTCAGAAAAATTGTATGATTTCAATATTTTTGTGTTGATATAGATATTATTAATTGTTTAATCAATTATACAGAGTGATCCATTTAACGTAAGACACTTTATCGTTTAACCATCTACTTTTTGTATACTAAGTGTCTTACGTTAAATGGATCACCCTGTATATATGTAAAAATGTATGTAATATATTTTAATTTCTTCTTTTGGATTGTCTACAGAGTGATACTCCAAGGAAGCTCAATCCATTTTTCTTCTTCAATAATGCAATAAGATATTTAAAATTTGATTTTTGGATTTGTTAAATACCTACTTATAGACTATATTTTCATATTCTTGAGATTTTTCATACTACTAAGGGATGTCCTGTTGTGGTACACACTTTTATTTTTAAAATAATAACCCTCTTTTTTTATTATAAATTATTTAACAAATAATTTTTCTGAATAAAAATCGTACCGGTAGTTTTTGAGTTATTTAACTTTGTGTGCTTCCGATAAAAGATCCATTGTAATTGTAATATTAGAAGATACAAGGGCTATAGTAATTTGAAAATTGGGACTATTATCTTTGTTTGGAATTGACTATTGAGTTATAGTAATAAATATTTATATGACTGGTAAAATAGGGATGAGCACGCTTGGTGAATATACTACACACTGTAGGTACCTATACATATAACGGTAGATTTACCTAATACCTACAAGTGTAATTCACAATACCTATATTTTTATAATAGTGATATAGTGACTAATGCCCCTGAGGCGTCGATAAATAAATAAATAAATAAATAAATAAATAGCTAATGATACTATTACTAGGTAGTTATGACAGTTATGTTAACTAAATACTTTTATTGATAGTTAAAATTAAACCCTAAATTAATTAATTAAATATGATAATTATGGTTAAATGATATAATAAAGACGTTTAAATATATATATTGATACATATATTTATATATTATATTATATTATTGTTTTAGCCTTTTAAAATAAATTCTAAAGTTACTGAATTGAACTAACAAACATCGAAACTGTAATTGAATGTTGATTGTGGTTCAGACATAAATAGCAATGAAATGTAGATTAAATATATCTTAATGTTGTCTATACAAAATATACAAACATACTTTTTTACTTAAATCTTTAATATATTCTCGAGTTTTATAGATACGTTGTTTCTTATTAATTGTAAAAAACCTTACTACATCTGTTTTATCGGTATTTTATAATATCATACCAGTAACTTAAACCTACTTACTAAAAACAATTATCGTTAATCACGAATAAAATAACGATTTATAACAATTAAATCGAACTTAAAGTTATTTATTTATTTTATCTTTAAACAAAAATGTGTGAATAATTTTAACACGTAATATTATATAATACATATGTAAATAATTTAATATTATGCATCTTTCAATCTTTGTACCTATAGTGAATGACAACTATAAATAGCTTATGTGTGTCTAAACATAATATATTAAAATATTATATTACCTACACTTATTAAAATTTGGAATTTATCTAAATCATAAATATGTGGATAATTTAAAAATATTTACTGGTTTATGTATACATAATACGTATACGTCTCGAACTGTAGTATATTATTCTTTTACACTTTTGGGCTTTGGCTGTATATAATTTGGAAGTACCTACGATTGTTTTTTTTATTATTATTATTATCTATACACTTTATTATAATATCCAACAGTCAGTCAGTTAGTATATATCAAATGTAATTTTAATCTATACTTATGAAAAAAGTAATTCCAAAAATTCCAGTTCACATTTAGTGTGAGTTCTCGTGTTTATTTTGGTCAACAAACTACATTTCTACGACAGTTTCTAAGGTCAGACTGGATATGCGTGTATTATTTTTTTAGTACCTACCTATAATACTGTTATACTATACATATGGTTACTATTTAAAGTGAGTGAACATGACGTATTTTCAGGAGAATCTCATGATTGTTGCACTCTTATAAACATAAAAACAAGTAAAGGCATTTTAATCTACGTCGTACCCGTCGTGGATAAATATTTTGAAATTGTTGCTAACATATTATATCAATCCAGTTTTGATACAGTGTGATTCAGTATAACCTTACTCCCCCCCCCCCCCATTTTTAATTTATAATAAATTTATTTGAATTCTGATTTTTGAATGTTTTAAGTATACACAAGGACCATACTCTTAAACACTTGGATTTTTTTTAATCTTATTTGAGGCAATTCCAACACCCTTTTTCCCTGTAAATTAATAAGTTGATAACTTTTTAAAAATCTTGATTTATCTAAATCAAAATTCCAACAGGTAGTTTCTTTATTTTTTTGTACCTAATAAGAATAATAGTTCTATGAATATAGGTTTGGAAGACATTTCGGAGGCTAATGAACATCATGATTTTTAAATAAGAGTTATAATAAATTATTAATTTTACCCAATTTATTAACATTTTATCATTTTTAAAAATTTATCCAATAAAGAAAATACCTACTAGATGAAATATTACATCAATTTTATATTTTTTTAAGGACTCGTATCCTTAGAATAAACATTTTAATAACTCAGAAATACTCTTTCAAACTTTTATTTAAAACACCAAAATATTTTTAAAAAAAATCATTTGTTTAACAAATTATAATAAAAAAAGGTTGGTTGTCATTGAAAGAAGATACGACAGTCCCGTGATATAAAAAAATCAAAGCATTTGAAAATATATGATCGTTAAGTACACCTAATAATTCAAAAAACCAGAATTTAAATAACTTCTTTATTTAAGGAAAAATACAGGAGGGTAAATCAATCTGTACATCATGTATTTATCTGCGTTACGTGAATCACTCTGTATAGTAATGATAGTTTTGATTTTAATTTATGTTCCGTTGGCATATCACTGGTATAAAAATATAAGCAGCGTGCCAGCGTACTAATTTAGCACAATAATTTGAATTTAATCGCTTAAATGTGTGCGTGATTTACATATATTTACATTTTCCCTAGCATTTAAGACATTATTATTTGTTTTTTTTTACAGAAAAGATTCCAATTCCACACCGAAGATGCTTATCGAGTTATTAATATTTTTCATGTTTTCATAAACATTTTTATTTTCTCATCGTTTTTAAAGACAATTTCACGCAGTAAAGACTTATATAATATTTACTTTGCATATAAAAAACATTTTATGATTTTTAATTTTGTTAATTATCGAAATCAAATGTTTGAATGTTACAAGATGAGTGGCTAGTAAATTAAACATTCTTATAAACATAAAATAACAGTTTATTAAAAAATAACAAAACATATTTTACCCGATGTAGTGTGATTTCTGTACGATTGTACTCACAAACCAGTAATCACTATAGTCATTTTGGATAGCTATAGGTACTGATTTTCAACTCGATATACCAAATACCAATACTAAATGACCATAGAAATTAAAACTTTGTATTATTAATTATTACATTAACTTAAAACTAATAATATATTAAACAGCCAATTTATTTTAAGCAATTTTTCATTCATTCATGATAAAAAGTTTTCATTTATAAATAATACATATTAATTCTATAATATGATGTGTACTATTGTATAACAATATTTATGACAGCTAAAATATCGTAGTTAGATTGTTTTTTCCCATAAATAATACTTTCAACAATCAACACATTTTTATTATTCCGTAAATTAAAATAAACTTTAAGTAAAAAAAAAATTAAACTATAAATTAGGTAACCAAAATATTATAACTCTTATAAAAAAATACCTATGAATATAATTTGAACAATAACGAATTGTAAGATTTAATCAAATTCAAATGTTATAATCATAGCTTATTTATCCAGTTATAATAATACACTTAAATGTATTAATATTTAATATATAATATTATCTACAATAAACGAAAATATAAAATCGTAAGTGTATTATTAATATTTTAGTTTGACTATTATTGAAAATGATTTACTCTATCGAGTATCAATAATAATTAACACAATAGTTAATTTAATATAATATTGTTGGTGGAGTAGAAATCGAATTGAATAATAATATTAGTTTTCGGATATTACGAACTTATCATTATTTCTTCTTTGTATTCTCCACGTATCATAATATATGGCGTCTGTTGGACGCAAAATAAAAATTATTTTCAAAAGTTATCCGACAACTAGACACCAATGATATTTTCATTTGTCTTATGGTTTTGAAACTTTGTTTGTGCCAGTTCAAACGTTACGATGGTTTCTACTTGTGTCTTGAAAGTTTATATTTTTGCTAAGAAAAACGTTCGTTGAAAAGGATAAAAAAAATTTGATAAATAGAAGGAAAACGAGTAACCGAATACAATTATATAACAGATATATTATATAATAATATAATTATCGTAGTGGGTGTGTGTGGGGAGGGGGGATTAGGAAAAACGGGAATCTTACGTGAAACCGGCTTTTCTTAAAAACTATTTATTTTTTATTTTGTTGTTTATTTTTAGGTATACATTTTTGGAATTAAGATGTGACCAAATGCATTCTATTGTCTGGGCGTTGGCTCCTGTTAGCGAGTGGACAAAATGTTTAGAATGGTTTTTAGTCGAGTGATTATAACCTTTATTTTGTAAAAATGTATAGGGTTTCCTATTCATCTGAGATGATTGTTGTTCTTGGAAGTATTTCTTTTTCAATTATTAGAATAACTAATAAGTGTATCTCTATCTCGACAAAAAAAAACGTAAAAACCCAACGTCCTTCTACTCGTTTTCCATAATAACTATTCGCGTTATTAGGAGGAATATTTTTAGAATCAGAATCCTTGTTTGAACTATTGTCGTCCGTTCAATTTGCACCTCTAACACCCCGTACCTAGAATCCTGCCTCATTATACTTCTATTATCATAATAATTAATAAATAATATAATAAATTAATAAATATAGGTATTAATATTTTATTAATAATAATAATTGTAGATCATGTTGACACCTAGTATAATACGATAGATTACCTGATACACCGTAACAGAGGTAGTAGATCACCTGTTACACCAATGCCAGATTTTTGAAACATTTATTTTATGGTGATAATAATAATAAAAGCCAACCTAGCTGAATAACGGCCCGTTGCATATTTCTATTGATAATCTTTATCTATTGGACGTGATAGATGGTTGAGTGTTGTGCTGTAATGCTGTATGACTGTTTCTTTTTTGAATTTGTTGATATTAAATCAAAATTTGAAACATTTCGTATATAGCTAAAGTTATAAAATTTACTTGTAAAATATGGATTTATACATAGTTTAACCAGAGTCCGGGAAAACAAATGTATTCGGCACTGTTTATTAAGTATGTAAATCATAAATGTAATTAATGTCGTTAGTGGTTAGTCGTCATAAATGGCAAAGAATCAGTTCCTACATCAGAACATAAAATGATTTAAGTAAATAAAAAAATTATATTTCAAACTATAAATTATTTTTATTTCAAAGTATATTTTATATAATATTAAAAATTTGATTTTCAAAAGCATCCATTTTATAAGTTCATTAGATCTCCTAAGTATATATTTTGAATGTATAATGCTAGGGTTTTAATTTTTAAAAGTAACTAACTACTAATATAGATTATAGGTAATAGGTCTTATAATAAATTATTAATTAACGTGTATATATTTTATATTTTTAGTTAATATAGTCATATTTTTAATTCAAAATACACTGTTAAAAATATATGTAAATTTAAATTATAGAGATAATTAAAAATAAGATTGTTTTAAATAAGTGATAATTTGAATGGGAAGTATTTTTTTAGATTTTAACCAAGAAATATATTTTTTACTGTTTTTGAGCATTTTAAATGATTTACACGAACGTAGGTACGTTTGGTTGTTAATCGTTGGTTGTAGGAACATTATTTTCATTTATAAGAATACATATAGGTGGTCCGTACACTCAACTGCGGAGAAGCTCTGAGTGTACGTATCAGCCGGTGTTGCTAGCTCCCGGATGGGTGACCACCCAGGATTTTTAGCTACAAATCCTTGCCACACATACAAACGTGTTTCGACCAACCGTTCCAACCGACAAACTCCCCCCTACAAACATAAAAAAAACAGCTAATGGTCATAATTGCCGGGATTAAGCTCAATAAAAAATAATAAAAATAAAAATAATACATAGTTTTAACTAACCTACCTATACAAATATAATATAAAATATAGAATAATATATTTTGTTGTTTTATATCACTATTATTGACATTTGTATTGCTGTCTGCTAATTATTTAATTAAACGTAACGTACTAACGTAAAAACAAAGATTAATAAAACAACAATGGCATTTTTTTGTATGCTATTGTATAATTCTAATATTCGAGATGTGACATTGATTTTATATTATTATCAAATGAAGACATGGTCGTTTTTTAGTGGAATGGGGTAGGAGATATACCTGCTATGATTTTTTTATTTATAATCACAAATAACTGTAACTTTTGATACTGGAGTGTTTTTTATGTGCTTATTGTAGCTAGGTGGCAAATAGGTTATATGTATTTTGTAATAATTAATGAATACATATTGATTTATTATCTTTTTACATATTATATATTATTTTTAAAGAGTGTCAAACATCGGAAGGCATTTTTAAATTTTAGTATAACTTAAATATTCTTCCCGTCATTACTGATTGCTGTATTAATCCTAAAACGATTGTATTTTTTCATTTGTCCTAAATAATATTTAGGGAAATACAATCGTTCTAATAATATATTAAAACGGTTTCCTTATGATTTAAAAACATATAGTAGGGTTATGACAGCTAGGTAATAATTTTGTTTTACACATAGAAATTTTTGATGGAAAATCGCAAAAAAGAACTTGTTGATTTGTTATTTAACCCTTTTTGTATTTTCTCTACGATATCATTAAAATGGCGTTATATTAATCAGTATTATAATTATTAATTCTATAAAAACAAAAAGATAAAATATTAATTTATTATAATACACGCCTACTTAAATTCGTTGTCTGTAAGTAAGTACCTATATCGTGTAATGGGATAAACTATCTCCGTATATAATATTTTCATTATTAGCCTTCCCAAATTTGGTAAAACTCAGGAACTCCACTGTCTTATACAAGAATATTAAAATATAAAAATATAATGAAAGTTTTAGTATCATCTATGAACTTATGGGCTGTGTATAATTTGCATAATTTATTAAGATCAGGTTTTTTCAACTAAAAAATATCAGAACTTATCTAGTAATCATTGGTAATAATATGCATAAGTAATAGCATAGTATTTTCGTATAGATTTTGTATTGGAATGATAAAATTAGTTGTCAAGATTAAAATATATCCCTCCCTATAGTTTAACAACATATCTATGCATAATGTGGTAAATTTTATGAAAATAATAGTCACTATTCAAAGTAAATAACTCAACAAAAATGATAGTTTTTATGAACCAGTTGAGTTTAGCGAAATTCAAGTTCGTATCGTATTACCTTTATTTATAGTTTATATGTAAATTTTTAAATAGATACTAAATATTTTAGCTTCTGAATAAATAAGTAATAACCATTGACATTATATACCTACTTGTTAGTAAATAGTTTCAGATGGTTTCATAAAATGATTGAAATATAATGTATTTAAATATTTAAAGTTTTAACTATACAAGTATATAGCTTTAATATTCTTGAATTATTTTTATGGACTTGAAATTGGCCAATTATCAAAATAATCGCAAGAAATTATTATAAACCTGATATGACTTGCGTGTAATTTTTAACACTTTTCCAATTTAAGGAATTTAACATATCATGATTTATAATAAGGTATTATAAAATATTATTTTTATTAAACCAATAAGTAAAATAATTTCGATAAATTGAGATATTTTAATATTTTATATAATTTAATTTGTCATTTTTATATTTTGTCTGTTTGTATTATAATTTATAACAATTGAATTGTTTTAATAATGATAAATATTATTGTCTATACAGTTATGTTTTTGTTACATTTTAGTTTTAAAACAATAACTATAATATCGTAAATACTAAATTGTATTATTGTTATTGTTATTAATTGTGCAAGATGGTTCAAACTTTAATACTCATTGGCCATTGCACTCCGACAATCTTCAATTTCATTTTACTATTATATTTGTATTTATTTGTGAATAAAAATCAATTTAAGATTTTTGCACATAATTATTTTTACAATATAAGATTATAGGTAACATTTCAGACTATTTGTATTTTTCATTTTTCAGTTTCAATGATCAGTGGCGGATCCCGGGTTTAATTTTGTGAGGGGCTCCTAAAAAATTACTTATAAGCCATAAATACATTATATACTTTAAAATATTTCTGTAAGTAAAAAGAGAAGTCTGTTGTCTGTTGAGAGGTCTGGGGGGGGGGCGAGGCCCCTGCCCCCCTCCTGGATCCTCTACTATCAATGATGTGTTTTTATGTAGAGAGGGAGGATAATAATTAAAAATATTTGGAAAAGGCACTACTTTATGTTGGACACATCCTGATTACTTTATTGCTATACATACTATCTATACATCTTCAATATATTGAATCTAAAAATATTCTAAATATTAATAACTTAATAAGAATTCAATAATATTAAATATTTTATACGGATTTCAATTGCTAAAACATTATGGAATTACAAATCTAAAAACAATAATAATAATAATAATAATAATAATATTAGTGCCAACATCGGACTGCCACTTATAAAGCATTACTCTGTAATTTTTTATGTGTTCTATTGATAAGGATTAAGTCTACATTAATATTTATTATCAAATAAAGAAATCAGCGCAATGCAAGCGTGGTATTTGAGTTGTGCAATATTGCATGTTATTATTGTAAACTACAGAATAAATATGAGATAATAATTAATAAACACATTATAATTTTGTAGTATAGATAATAACTTTTTTGTCATTTACCTAGTTAGGTACTTACATCTTTAGTTAAATTATAAAAATAACCACTTGAATAATTAATACATTTCACTAAAATAAATAATATTACGCGTTATATTTATTAAGAAGGATGATATTTATAATGTGTTTCGGTTAAATATTAATATTTCTAGGCTAATGACTATTAATAGACATGTTGTATTGGTTTTACAATGATGTGTTTTTTTGTGTTCGTTACACCTTTTGTGGGTGGCTTAAGGTACATATTAGGATCTAGTTGGGAATTTTTTTTTTTGAGTGGTGGGATAAAAAGTTAAAATTCCTAAATTTAGATTACTTTTTAAAATAATCAGGATAATATAATTAAAAAGCGGGTAAAAGGATATCACTCTGCTGCATAGAAGGTTACAAGTTGTTCACTTTAATGGATGATATTAAATTTGAATTCAATGATATAATAACATTGTATACGAAAAACGATTCTGAGCGTTTTTCAGCCAAGGATATTTCATATTATATGTATATTATTATTATTAATACCTACTATAGCCGGTAAGTAGAATTATATTATTTGTACATAATAATATTCTTTAGAAGATTCAAGTACTCACGAATAATTATTAATTTAAATATAACATAATATAACTAAAATCGTTTTTCTTCGTTTAAATATTTAATTTCGTCCAAATTTGAACATAAAAAACCGTGTTTATGTATATTTTTAGATTTTTTGGTTACAAAATTAAATACTAACTTGGAACCTTGTTTTAAATTTTCAATCCTTGGCTGAAAGTTGAACATTTTTAACTACAAAATCATTTTTAAATTTCTAATCTGTCATCTGATACATTTTGTCAAAATTCGAACTTTAAATGATTATAAAAAAAAAATTGTGCTTATGTAGATATTTTAAATGTATTTCAACTGCTATTATAACAATTTATAAGGATTTTTGTATTTATACTGATTTTAATCCATGATACCACCATATATATTACAATATATTAAGAAATATCTTTAGACAATTAAATTGACAAACCGTCTCCACTCACAATAGCATACAATGATCTATCATAGAATTCAAATTTAATACATCCGTATTAGTGACCTAGTCAATGATGAGATACACTCAACATCTTCTGTACTGCAGAGGAATGTCCCCAATTTCGTTATTTGAAATTTGAAGGCCAAGGCTCTCAATTAGCCTTTAAATTACCTGGGAGTGCTATTGGACATTGGTCGCACCCAACTTCCTACTAAGTGTCTTCACTAAATGTAATAACTATTCAGTTATTAGTAATGACTAATGTGTAGTCCCATTCCACGAATGAAATAATAGTAATGTTTTTCATATTCATCATATTAATTTAATTAATTAAATAATCTATATTGTACTTAAATCAAGATTAGCGTTTTTTTTTTTTTTGTTCTCTATGAACATTGAACTCAGTAACTACTGAACCATTTTCAATAAAAGTTATATCAATTAATTTCTTCGACTGGTGGAAGATTTTTGAATCTAGGACTTTCCCTTCGTGCTTTTCCCCCTCCACTATTCATTGAACACTCACCCTCCCAAACGGGAAAATTGCACCTCCGACAAAAAATTAAATATTAAACAATAACATACCTACGATAAAAATTAATAAATGTATAAATGGCTAAATTAATATATACATATAATTCAATTTCAAACGTAGTAATAATACTTATATAGGTTAGGTAGTTACTAATACAAAATTCACTAATGAATATTATAAAAGCTAGCATTGCAAGTGGTACCCCCCAAAGTACCAACTAGTTTTACTTTCCCACTATAAAAGATTCTGAAGTAAAAAACCGATGCATTTTTACTACCCTAAAGGATGAACAAATAATAACATACATCATTGTAAAATCAATGTATTATTTGCTCCACTCAGAAACTAAAATACAAAACTAAATAATAAAAAAAAAAAATGAACCAAATTTTTATTTTTGAAAAATAACTTATATAACTTAAAACATTCAAAAAAAATTAACTTACCTATCGCATCATTAGCCAAGTTATTACAAAAAACTCCTGTTCTATAATTAATAATTTTAATAAATTAACTTGTAGAGTTACTCATCTGTAGAGCTTCAATGAAAAGCCATGATTGATTCAGACTAATTTTGTAAGCTTATTATTTCACCCTTCCAGAATATTATTTGCTTTACTTATACTAGTTTTAGTTATAAGAAAAAAATAGCCCCTAATAAAAATAAAAAAATATTTATTAGGTGGGGGGGGAGGGGAACAACGTTCAAAAACCATGATTTTTAGCTTCGATTTTTAATTCAAATAAGTTGCTATAGGATGGTTCACGCCTCACACCTTTCGTTTCGGATCACGAAAATCGAATATTTTTTTGTTTATATAGGTAAAGGGTTGCTTTTGTCACAGATAATAAAATAGGTATTATGATTGGATAGAATTGTCTGTACCAACCTATTGTATTATATTTTATCATTTAAACAAATGAATAGATTAGTTACATAAATGTAAAATTGATTAACAGGATCAGGATGCACCTTAATAAATGGATGGATTTGGATCAGGTGTTACCCGTTGACGGGTGAGGGGGTAGAGGGATGCCAGTGAGGCTGTGACCTTTGTGTTTGTAGACCAATGTAGTTTCAATTTTCATCTTATTTTGGTCCAAGGCATACTTATTTTAATATAATAATTATTAATTTATCTATACCTATTGTTAATTAATGGACATAATATATTATATTATAATATAGATAGACATAAACGATAGCCAAAGTACAAGATCTACATGTAATTTTGTATGTACCTAACTATTTTTTTAAATACGATGTATTTTTCATAATCCTAATTAAATGTGTAACTTTTTTTATATCAATAATACTATACAGTAATGATCAAAAAAAAAAAATAACCTGTCAGTTAAAAAAAAACGTGCATGAATAGATTTAAAAGTTGTCTAGGTCAGCACTTGAATTTTGAATATTGCCGTTCATAAAGTCATTACATGTTTGGGCACTAAGGTTAAAACCGTTATTGTGAACTTATTACCTACTGTAAAAACATATTACCCAGGGTGATTTGTAGGTGTATTTAAATTGTATGCTTCGTGTTAGAAAAAAAATGAAACACAAAAAAGAGATTGAACGGAAAAAAAGATACAGTCACATAGCAGACCACTGACCTAACTAGGTAATAATTAGATAATAACTAGGTACTATACTTTCAATCTCAACTTGAAGATCCCAATTTGTTTAATTGTAGGATTAATAATAAGAGTATAATATTATCTTTATATGTGCTCGATCAATGTAGAATGTAGATAATATTGCTTATTTACAATTAATTATCTTTTCGTCTGAAAGAATGTAAGATAATAACAAATAATAGTAATGTACCTATTTCGTTTTTGTTTATCAAAAATGTTATTTAATAAATAAAATAAAATATTTATTAATATGCTATTATGGTTTTTGCGACCTTTTGTCGTCCCGAAGGTAAGACACTTTTTATCAAGAGACCAATTTAGAAAATTTATTTTCGTTATATTCAACTACAATAGATATATAATGTATATATAGTAAAAATCATATTATGTATTGTTAAATTTGTTACTTTGTTATGTACCTACCTATAACTATAACTGTTATAATATTCACACGGGTTGAAAATGGTGAATGACAACAGCCTGCAAGCACCCGCCGGCCCACCCTACTTTTAAGTTATTTATGCTATAACATATTATCAGTATTGTCACCGAGCGCTGAAGTACCAGTCTCTAATGAGACATCACAGCATTCCGGCAGAGAGAAAATATTCACATACATTTTTTATATGGGCAAGTTTCAACTGTATTTTTGTTTAAAAACTTACAATGTTACCTTACTGACGATTTACAGACAGTAAATGTGGGTAATAAAATCAGTGAATTAAAATTTTCATTTACAATATGTCAATAAAATAGGCATATCTACAATTAACAATGAATTACATTTTCTTTTCATATAATGCGTGGACAATAAGTATAGACACTTACACTTATAACAGTGATAAGTTATACAACTTTTAGCAGCTGCAGTAGAAAATGTTAAGATATGAACATATTATAAAAAAATTGCATAGGTACAACAGGTTAGAGGTAGGTTATAGGTACCTATATTGCATTACTTACTTACTATTTACTACTATTGATTATAAATAAAATTAGTATTTATAATTAATGTAACCACCCATCTATAACCTATATAGTATATGTATATCAAAACAGTGGCGTGATTACGGAGGGGATTTGGGTGTCGTATCCCCCCCCATGACCTTTTTTTTAAGACTGGTTAACTACATTTACCTATGTACTTCTTTATCTAATAATATATTTTTTTTATTATTGATATCAAATGCCTTGGCTAGCTGGCAGTTGTCCGAAAAATGATAAGAGTGATAAGAGTATTATTTTTTCGTGGATCGACGACGCTCGATGATTATCAGATTATTTTATCTAGATTAAAGACTATCGTCCCATTGAAGTATTGAACAAAAAATAACTTAATAATGATTTGTACACTCGGAATTTTCGTAGTAACTTTCCTAGTTTCGTCGTTATTCGGTAATCGAATATCGGTTATAAGTTACAGTTACAATCAGCAATCGACATTCGACTTTTATAGTTTTATAATTCATAATTTGATATTGTGACATTGGTACTGATATTAAATTAATCATTCGTGTGGAGTTTTGTTATTTAATTTTAATATTTACTATTTATAAATATATCGCACTGAAAGGTGCTTATAATAAATAATTTTTTTTTTTTTTTGGGGGGGGGGGCAAAATGTTAAAAAATGTCATCCCCCCCACAAAAATGACCAAATTACGCCACTATATCAAAACCGTAATTGGTTATTGTATAGGCACACGCGGACCGTGCTTACATAGGTAATTGAATACTGAAATTCATTTAGTACCCGTTAAGTCATAATAAGTTTATTATTAATACATTATGCAAATATTAATATTACGTATTAAATAATAATAATAATTTATTTAGCTTGAAGTTTCGCCGTTAGATAAATAATTATGTTAAGACAATATTATATTATTCGTAGATAAATTACAAAGCAAAAAAAAATTACACAATCCATTTACCTTTATGTGTAATGTACAATATAAAAATTAATATTAGTTCGCGCGTAATGATTATATAGTAATAAAAATATAATAATACGTACACATATCTATAGGTATATAAATTATTGAAGACGATAAAAATAAATTGCACGTTATAAAAATTGGCAAATCTCCGTCCCGTAGGCCGACAGATGGAGTGCGCGGCCGTCGACCCGCCGCCGCAGCCGTCCGGCTCAGCTGACCGCCGTCTTCGCCGCCACCGCCGCCGCCACAGCAGAAGTCCCTCCACCTCTGCTTTTCCAGATCGTGACCGCCCACCCGTCGAGTTGCGGCGGCGCCCCCGACGACGTGCATCGCCCGCGAATTCGTCAGTCAGTCGTGCCGTTCAAACCCGGTTGAGCTGTACGCGTGTTGCCGTTGATCGACGCCGCATCCGCTGTCGTCGTATTCGTATTTTCAATATCGGTTATAATATTAATTAATATATTATTATAAAAATAATTTTAGACGAGGAAATGTACCAAAATTCCAACTGTTGATTACGCGAGTTTTTCGTCCGTCGGGTGTGCGGTCATTTTTTCCAAATTCGATAAATTATTGTTTTCACGCGTGTTTTTGAGTTTAGTTCCGGAAACGTAGTAGTAAAAATATAAAAGTACGTGTATTATATTTTAATAATAATATATATACGTCGCCGTGTCGCGGGCGGTCGCGCTAGTGTCTACAACAGTTTCCGATCGTGTTTCCGCGCATCACCGTGCATAATATACATTATTATACACATAATATTAAATAATTAGGAGATACCTTTAAGTCCGTCGTCAAGCCGCCCACACCTCCGAGCCCGACATGCGGAGGTTTTTGTTGGCGGTAATCGTGTTGTCGGCGCACCGTCGGTGGGACGGATGCGCCTACCCGACGTCTGCGGAGTCAGCTGCAGACGGGGAATGCCGCGTGGCCGTACAGCGGTTCCGATCAGTCGGCCTGTACGACACGCCGACGTCGCGGATCGACCAAGGTAAGCGCCACCGTTCATTCTCGGTCTAATATTCGTATAAATATTATGTATATTATATGGGTACGTCATACACTATCATCATAATACTCAGACTATTTATATTATCGTATGTATTCTTGTCAGCGGTGTGTCGAGCTTTACGAGAGCCCATGCCACGAGCGAGTCGAAACGATTATTATTATACCTATACCTCGTATATTATACGAGTACCCATATACACGCCACTTCATCTGCAGCAGATCGTTCCCATTGATAATATATAGAGGAATGTATATGATATAAGACATGCCTATATATTGCATAAGGTTCTATGATCGGAATGGCAGCCAACTGTCCCGATCTAGCTGCTACTGTACTGCCTTGCCGTGGTCACTCGACACTATAGTGTTATAGTATCTACAGATCTAAGCACAAAACAATTTAGCTGATATTCTCTACCCATTTATTCATCTAGGTATACGGATAAAATTGTCTCAAAAAATTTTTTTTTAATTAATTGGAAATTCAGTGATAATAATATTAAATGTATTACCCTTGTCCTTCCCACCACCACCCGAACAATGGCTTACGATAAATATCGTGGTTCGTTGACTTCACCTCCCCCGCAACTGTTTCTGTATAAATATGTGCTGTTTCATGCTACAGTGATTCGTCCCGCGATCGGGTTGTGACAAACCTGTAATGTCAACTTGTCTTACTTCGTATCAATAATATAGTTAGAATGCTTACTCGTAAGAGCATCCAGCTGGGTACATTTCCTATGACCGTTATAGATGTAGATATATGGATACAGTAATCATATAGGTAGGTAGGTTTAAAATATATTGTTCTTGATACTTAAATCGTTATTGATCGTTAATATTTTCAATTTTGTAACTGTATACTTATTAAATTTCAAATTTAAGTATTTAATTTTAGATCAACTTTTCAACTGTTGATTTATTTTTGTCTGATATGGTAAAATATATTGTTACAATATTCTAAAAACGTACGAACAGTATTGATGATTGTCCCACTTAATGAGACTTTCTTATCACGAGTACCTAGGTTTTATATCTCATTATAATAATAGCCCCAAATGGTATGTTTAATATTATTTTTCTTAAACGTTCACTTATGTAGTACCTACTGTATAAGATACAATCAAATTTACAATCGTGGTTTTTAAAAAAAAAAACTATAATCACTGTTTAATATTCACTAAAAATTAATATAACACTATTTTGCTATTTGTATACAGAAACAAAGATATTTAGAAATTAAAATACTCAGACATTGCAAGTTAAAAGAATAATGTAAATTTGTATGCTTGTGTATACATACAACAATTGATTTTATTAATTTGGTAAACGTATATAATTTGGATTATCGTTTGAAGATTACTAAGACCACACTCTATGATCGAGATCTATAATTCTAAAGGAAATAATCTCGATTGAAACATATAACAATTTTACCTCGAATTTTACAATGTTTAAATTTTAATACTATTCGTTTAAAAATAAATTCTTACAAATTGTTTACGTGATCACAAAGCTTCCTTACATATTACGAGCATAATTTGAGTACGTTATCTAATTAAATCTTCAATAATATTAGTTATATGAATATTAAAATTAAAAATTATAAAGGAGGAACCTGTAAATATTATACTATTCTATATACGTATCTAAACAAATTGTAATATACCTACTATATTTATCACTTGTCAGTTATCACTTGCAAATACTATGTTTACATAGTTACAGTGGCATAGCCAGTGGTGCTGAGGTGGCTACAGTCCCTCCACCCACAGAAAATTCAGAAATAATTAAAAATGCTTTCAGTGTTCTATGGATGTATTATACGCAAGACGTAACCAACTATTAAAATTGTAACTTATGAAGGTTGCTGCAAAACTAAAATGTTTTATACATATGGCCTCGGTATACCAAATTTATAAGAAATCATAATTAAGGTTATCCCCTTTCCAAAAAAAAAAAGAAAATCTTGGCCATGCCACTGCATAGTTTAGTTAAAATTGAAAATTATCTACTGTAATATATACGTAAATGATTGCTTTTCAATTTTAAAAACTGTTCTGGAATAGTAGATTGAGTGTTATAGAACCACAATATTATATTGATTCATCTGAAATAATGGTTATACACTGCACATTAATAGAGTTTAACCAACTATAAAATCTCGTCTTTATTTCTTTTCATTCGGGTTCTTTTTTTACGACAAGAAGTTACTTTCTTTTTACTTTTTGAGTTGAGTTTAGTTTATAAAAATGTGATAACAAAGACTTCTTAGTTAAAAAAACATCAACAAAATAAAATAATAAATAGCGATGCTTTTTTTCTTTTCGTTTTTAAGCTAACCAAAAAGTTAAGTTAAACTTTACCAATAAAAACATAAATAACAAAAGTGATTTTAATTATATTAAGTTATATCTTTATAGGATGATTTTGATCATTTATGGAATTCGCTGTTTTTAGTTGAATATTATTTTTCAGACGAAATTTCCATAATAATTTATTACGTATGTACATCATGTTAACCTCGGGGGTGTGTTCATCTCTATAAAAAAAAAAGGTACTGAACAGTGAATTCCTAATTGAACACGTCGCGTTGGATTTTGTTTTTTTTTTTGTAAATTATACCACAATGACTTCATTATTCTGTGGTAACAGGGACTGTGTAATCGTGATCTCATGTTCTCCGTATAAAATTATATTATTGCCGTACAGGTCAGCCGCCTCCCATTAATTCAACTAAAACACGGTAACCACAAGCGCCGGCGCGATTAACGTACACGCGTCATACGTGTAACTGAATCTAATATTACGGGTGCATATATAGGTACCTACTGTAGAATGAAGGGTCGAGGAAACTTGTGATTAACATATTAATTCTAATAAAAACGACAAATTACGGAGTGGTCAATTATAATTAATCATCTCGCATTAGTCGTACTTTTAAGAACATATTCCCTGTATGAAAAAACAAATGGCTATAAAACGTATAGGTAGGTACAGTAAAAATTATTGTAGAAGAGTAAAAAAAAATACGATTTGTTTAATAATATGTTATTTATAAACAATGTGGATGAATTAATCATAATCAAAACATATTAACGGACACATTTATTAATTAGTTATTTATCATGCTTCGTACATTATGTAATCAGTGTACATATTTTATTGCAGATGTTCCAATGTTCCATTCTGAATTTGATATTTTAATAAAGATTTTGATTGTGTTGGTATAAGATGTGTTGCGTTTGGTATTTTGATTTTGAGTTTGTGTCCAAGTTTCTGATTAATTGAAAAAAAAAATATCTCTGTAATAAATTGCGTTCAAATTTGTAGTAGGTACTAAAAAAGATGGTTCAAACACTACCCACAGTAGTGCTATACGTGGGCAGTATATTATGAGTTTGAAATTGAATGCCGTACAAACAGAAAAAGTTAGGCGACCAAAATATGCCCAAACAACTAAAACTCTATAAAATAACGAATATTATCACAGGACATACGTGCTATTGGGACTTAGGTGGGGACATCGTTGTTTGGCCGAATTCCCGTGGCTGATTGCCAACCGGACCAAGTGGGCGCGGACAATATTTTCATGCATTAGCCAAAATTAAAAAAAGTAATTCGGCCGGTCACTAAAAGTTACTTTATCACCAATATATGGTCACTAAAGAATTTTACGTCTTAATAAAATCTCATTGCTAACAATGCACTCGAAATTATTTTAATTAATATTATACTCTTTTCAAATAAAAATCCATTCCACAATATTTTATGTTGGTTTCGTCAACGTTGGCTGCAAGACAAAGCATGAATTTAAATAATTATGTAATAAAAACAATTTACATAAAATAAGTGATTTAATTATATAGTTCAACAGCCGTGACATCTAAACATCTTTAATAAAATTGCCGTTTTCCGAGGATTTTAAGTACTTATTTATAGTATACATAATATCTACAGTTGACTATTACTTAAGTATAATAATTACTTGTAGGTACTAAAATATGTTGTGATTCAAACTGATCAAGTTTTTTTTTAACAATGAAAACTAAACTATTGTATTTTAATATCGTCGAGAGAACCGAATAATAATTATAACTCTTAGTCAAATAATTAAAATTATAGGAAACTAGTATCGAAATGATTATAGCCTATAGGTACTCAAAATTTGAATAAATATGAATTAAAAGTTGTATAATCATACAATAGGTAATGTAAAAACAGCCATTCGTGTCAGAACATCCGCTCCAGAATTGCAGTCATATTATAATAGCCTATTTAGGATTCCAGTGTTTGTCACGTCTGTGTGTAAAACAATGTAGAATTAAAGTGGGAACGAGCCAAATAACTCTGCAATTGTCTGTACAGTTAATAATAGGAAGGCGGATTTATTGGTCTTAAAAAATTCCTTATATGCATTTTGGTCGAAAAAAAGAAGACGTTTCATTTAAAACTCATCCGGGAAGTCGGCCAAATGGATTTATCAATGTTGTAAATAGGACAACATGGTATGGTAAATGGTAATATTATTTAAAAGCTTTTCAACATTATTTATGACGTTACGCTTTATTACTCGTGTGATGATTTGATGACGTTCAAATCTAAAATTACAGGGTCGTCAACAGTAGGTACATTTCTCGTATATATATATATTATGGTTTAAAATAATAATAACATTATAAGTCTGGTTGTAAATGTTTAATAGTCTACTGTATGAAACACCCTTTGGTGTAGTCGTATTCGTACACATATTACATAGGATTATGACTGTATAATACTTCCGCAATGCAAGGACGGTTTGAGATAATATAATAAAAATAATACACGGAATTATACGTAGTTCGATCCGGTGTGGATTAAAATATCTTATTGAAACGATAAGTACGTTTACGGCCTAAATAATAATAATAATAATAATAATAAAAGAATAAACGAGTATTATATTCTCGTTTATTCTCGAGCAACGCGAATCCACTATTTTTATTTATTATATATTCTTTACACAATAGGTATTGTGTGACAACCGTGGAAATTGTTGCATAGCGCCAGACCTAACGACTGTGGCGCAACCAGTGAGGGGGTCTCTGTAGGTTCTGGACCTCTCCCCTTGAAGCGTAGTTATTTGAGTATTTATATCAAGTGGTCAATTTTATTTGGTATTAATGAAAATTGCAGGGAACAAAAATATAATACCGAGCTTTTGTGGGCTTCACTGCCCCCTCAACTCTCCCACTACAAAAAATTATTATGTAAAAACATTTTGTTTATTGGCATTCTTACGTCGTGTCTCTTACTTGTTTTATTTGTACAAGCTACGCAATGCACCACGAGCCGTACTTTATACATTTGTGACCATATACAATATCCTTCGAGGTATCCTTCGATAACAAAGTGACTTTGCGGGTCAAAATAAAACTAAATGCGAGTTAAAACTGAAAAGCTGAATCACGCGTATAAGTGTATAACGTATAAACGTAGTCCTCTCGTCGGTATTGTAGAAATGAAAAACTCTTTAGGTACACTCGTCTATTTCCACGCATATAACATTATTTGTATCTACCTACTTGTAATGTACACTCGACACGCAATATTTACGTATATCCATTATTTCGCACGCACACGTATAGTGTTACGAGTTTATGACTTGTGTACATCAATACAGACACAATACGGGGTATAGGTACATTACGCGCAATAACAATAATAACACTGATATCCATTTAGGCGTGTCTACGGATCGTGCCTATCATGTACATACACCATCTGCGAAATTTGACAAGCCATTTAGGCATGTGAATAAATGTAATATCAATAATAGTAATTCCGGTTTCTTTTAAATGTTAATAATTTTTCTTTTCATTTTTATAAATTTTATTACTTATTTTATTTTCAGTACCTACATAGTATATACTCACAATACAAGGTAATGATATTTATTTTTCATCAAAATTTGGGTGTCAAACTCGTTATCCCCACCTGGTTTCACATTCGTGTATTGATGAGCTTAAATATAAGGTCTGGACACGCCTAGCAGTGCCTTGACATCAGATTCTATTACATAAATCGTCACGACTTAAATACAGATGGTGCGTATAAACGCTATACCTATTTCAATATCATCAACGACACGTCTTCTTACAGCATCCATATACATCAATTATACATGTATAAATATATAGTCGGAATTCTGGAATTCGTATAACCGGACGTCCGGACCACGGTCCCCGCCAAAATCTACCCCCCTGTTATACGATATTGTTATTATTATTACACGTGGTGCCTGGCGCTCTGGTCAAAGCGACCGGTGGTGCTGGCGGTTCGCCGTAGGCGACTGGTGCACACACACACACACACACACACACATAAACACACGTTTAAAGCGCGTGAAAAGGTGTATGAGCGCGCGCGCATGTGTGTGTGTGTGCGTGTGTGAGGCGGTGGTGGTGTGGTGCTCAACGGGGTGGCGGCGGCGGGGCAACACACACACTCTCACCGGTGCATTCCATTAGGTCTGGCAACGATGGTTTTTAAACGCCGGTGGCCCGCCGCCGCCGCCGTACACGTACACCTCCCACGCGGTATATACCTGTCCACCCGTCCTCCTACCCCCCGCCGCGCGTGTCCCTGAATCGCGCCGCGGACGGAGCACCGGCACCGGACACCCGAAACTTGTATAATAATAATATTATTATTATTATTATTATTATGTTCCCACGATGAGTCGAAAACGACGACCACCGCTGCCGCCGCTGACTTTGGCTGTATAATAAGTATATTATAGGTATACACCACTCCCGTCACTCCCTCCATATCAAACATTTATATTACATACCCCTGGTCCACGTTTTATTTTTTACGGAAATTGTTTCCATCAGATATTTTAATCAATGTGACGTCATACACGATCACTTGACATGCTATTCAAATCCCCGAAAACGAATTTGGTGTGTGGGTATATATTATCATATGTTTAGATCTTTCAGAGTAAGGCTCGATTAAAAATTAAATTTTCCTAAAAACGATTATTGTTTGTGGCGTAAAAATGTACAACTTGGCTCATTGGGAGGGGTAACCCATCCTGCGGTAACCAACCAACCCAGTGATACCGGTATCGGCAGAGCTTTTCGCGAAGTTTATTAAATTTATTTTCCGGGCACTCGTGGTCGATTTCCGTTTTCCGTTTTCGAGTCACGCACGCCACCACCACCACCTTCGTCGAATAATGTAGATCTATTGCACGTGCTTAGGAATGCCATTCGAGCGTTAGACAGCCGCCATAGATGGCTGTAGATCGGGTTAAACGATCGTGCGCTATAAAAAGTGTGCGTACACATACGTGTGCCGGTCAATGAGTATGACGTTAAGACGATATATTCTTTTGATAATAGAATATATTACGTTATTAGTCATTATTACTGCATATTATAATATATATATTATTATTATGACGTGGTGGTTGCGCAGTCGTTAATCTGGGAGAAAAAACACCGAAGAATCTCGCTTTATAGCTGCTTCACCACTTTACACAATATAATACATATAAGCATATCCTGTGCTGTATATACCAAACTACGTACTTTAATATCGGGAGACGAGTAATCCAACGCTTCGGCGATTAAAAACCATTGGAAATTCTATTAATTGTGACATTTCGAAATTTATCATTATTTAATTCAATAATTCTTATGATGCAAATGTCATCTTATACGTACCTACCATAAAAATAATATGTTAAAATAATAAAATACATTCACTCATTTTTAGTATTCGAACTTCTTTTCTTAGATAGTTAGATACCTACCTACCCAATGTCTAGATGTTTATTATAGCGACAAGTGCAGTTATATTGCGGACCTAGCCGAGCTAGGAGATATTTTTCGTCACTTAATAATTATTTATTGTGTATACCATTTCTATGTGGTTATTTGTGTTGTTGAAAAGGGAATTCAAACATTCCATATTAATAGTGATTATTCGCAATGTAAGTATGTGTGTGCTCTGAAGATCATTCGGGAGGCGCTGAGTCAGCAGTTTGTCTCGATTGTTACTCGGGCACTATCTTCGGAAAAGCATTTTGCATTGTCCCTATATAGGTGTGTAATAAATAATGGAGGCTTTTCTTGTTATTTTTTTTCCTTTTGGAGACATATTTTAGGTTTTAACTTTTAATTGGCATACCCTTTCTAATCAGTTAAAATAAATACAAAATAATTATACAGCTCGGACATGAATTCTGCATTATAATGATGTATCTAGACTTAAATTTTGTACATAAATCAAGACAATGATTATAAATGTGTAAAAGCGGCTGGGTTTTAGTTTTTGCCATTAATTTATAGTTGGCTTTATTATCGGCATGACTAATGATTTTGAGATTATACTTATATAGTCTTCGTGGTCTTGTACAGACCTAACAGATAGCAAATAAAGATGAATATTATAATAAACGTATATACTATATCCATACATTTTATACATATAAGTACGTAGTACGTGACTATGTGAGATTGTGGGGATAATTATGATTTATTATGAAATAGGTAGGTAGATAAATTTGTTTAGTATTCTGTGGATTAATTTGTATAAGGTATAATAATACACATAATATGCCTAAATAAGTACTGAAAACCCTATTAAGTATTTAATAAATTTTAAATCTGTTGGTTTGTATAGAATCTGAGTAGCTGACGTACGTACTACGCAACAACCAAATGCTTATTTTTCAAAAGAAGCAAAATATTTTTTTTTTAATTTATGTTTTGTTTATTCATTCTAACTTGACTGAAATTAATGATTTTGTTTCAAGTGTGACCAGATTTATAATAGGAATTCTTGATCTTCGAAAGTTGTTCATATTTTGGATAATGATAAAAAATGATAAATGTTTGTTTGATTTGTTCCTCGCTAATTCTATTATATTCGTCTAACAGACGATTTTAGCATTGAGTTTATTGCGGCATTTTTTTTTTAATTAGTAAACAAATAATTAGGTATTTATAAACGTGTATACCTACTAATGCACAAATAATTATTATCATAGTGTTCAATGTACACCGCATGCCTACCATATAATAGCAACATTTTATAATGTGAAATTAACTTATCGTGACTTCCGTCATTTCATTATATTCTATAAAAGCTGTACCATACTACAACGATAGTTCATATACAAACTTTGCGTGTACTATAATATTATTTTGATGAATGTTTAAAGTTTAGACGTGGTAAGTTATGTGTTTGCTTTGATTGATTGAAAAGTTATACCTATCAGGCTATTATACATAAATATAATGTACAGGTCTGTGTATAGCATTATTTTATCGCGCTAGAAATTATGAGTTCTATAATAATATGATATCACTTTAAATAACTTAATTTTTACAACCACTTCCTAGTGTATAGGTACTATATATTTAAGATAAACTATAATCAGTGGCGAATTTAGGCATACAAATTTTATTAGCACCCTCTTTTCCCCCAACGAGATTTTGTTCTATATATTATATTATATAGTATTAATTATGATCCTATATTTTTAAAAGTAAATAATAATACATATGGGGGGGGGGGGGGGCGTTGTCAAAATTAGAAAACTGCCAAATCTTAATATAATGGAGAAACTTATATTATCATTTTCTGGACATGATATAATTTTTATTGGTTATTTTTGAGCTATTTATAGAGATTTGAATTTTATTTTTTTAAGTCAAAATCTTGGAAGTTATGATCTAGTACATTATACATTAGTATTTAGTACATCAAAACTCATAATAAATTATATTTTAGGTTGTGGTTGATAAAATAGATTTACTGCAAAATGCCGCGCCGCCCCGTAGAGTATACTCGTATTAATATACATAGACCATTAGACCCGTATGAAAACAGTTTTACATTTTTATATTTTATTTCTGTTAGAGAAAACAAAAAAGATTTTTAAAACTGTCAATTTATAAGTACAGCGGTACAGTGTGTAATAGTGTTAAAGTTTTTTGTAACAAAAAATAAAAATAAATTTTATATTTAAATTCAATTTTGTTACCTAGAGGTACTTGGGAGATGATTAATAAGTTACTTCACTAACAAAATACTTATATATCCATCACTAGTATTTATTGATCGCTGGGTATAGATTAACATTTTTCTGCCCAGGACATTCACCCTAGTCACTCACCCTCCCCCAACCATTAAACGTGCAACTGCCTACCGTAATTATATATATTTTCAATTATTTTGATTACTGTTTGATTGCGCATACAATATAATGTAGGCACGTATTGTCACATATATATTATAATGTATTCATGGTATTATGTTGTCATCATTACGGTCTATATTATTATGATTGTAAAGTTGTAATCTATAGTGAATTGAATAAATGTTCATTAAAGCATGCGCGCGTATTTGTCAGTTGTACACAAATAATTAGTAGTTTGTAGTACCAATTTCTCATAGTAAAAATAAAAAATATGCATAGTACAATATAATGTATAATTTATTTTTTAAGCCGCTATTGTTTTCATTTTTAAGTTGTTATTACCGTGTAAACACGATTAGTAATTAATTCGTCCATTGTGAATGCATATAGGTAATACGAGTGTATTAGGTGTACACATTTGAACATATCATTCAAAATTAGTAGTTTGATTATATTTTTAGAACATTCTGACCAGGTACAGTATTATTACAGTAATAAATATAATAATATGTACTTATAATACAAACTTATCAAATCCACAGGATATCAATTGAACATGCGTATTTGATAATTTTAAGGTCACGGATCTATGATTTGTCGAGAATAATGTCCTATCTATACATTGTATACATTGTGTCGTTGGTATGATATTACTATATTACACACGTGAATATTAATTAAGAATTATGTAGACAACACGCACGTGTACATATATGCCATAATATTATATAGTATATAAAGTTATACCTATACAGTTCCGGATTAAGTCTGTAGTCACTTTTTTTACACAAGCTTACCAATTACCATATTTATGCATGAATATTAATTGCATAATACATTCAAATATTATAATATCTACATAATATAATATGTCATATTATAAAGTTTATTTTTCGATCAAATCAACTATTTTTTAAAAGAATTATGTCAGTACGTCCACTTATTATCATTACTTACAATAGGAATGTAAGTCATAAACGAAAAAATAAATGGCCCTAAAATCGGTTCGTATAGGTATTAAGTATAGCCAGCATAGGTACATAATATACAGCCTCATATTATATTATGCTCGTATATAAAATATTATCGATAACGATACAGACCCAATTAGTTATAGTGAAGTTATATTATTAAATTGTTAAATTGTTAGTTATGAATTTTAAATAAAAAAAACACCGAACGGTTTCATATTTTCGTATCCTTTCGGCTTTCGTCGAGCTGTTTAAGTGGATAACACGTCGCGAGTTGAAATTAAACTCGAAGTGTATATTATTTTACGTATAAATTACTGTCGTCGCTTCATTTCTTGTTTACGACTATATACTACATATCCAACTGCCAAAAGAAAACTCAACAGAAATAGAAGGTATCCTAATAATAGTCGCGGTGATAAATTCATGAAATTATACTATACATTACGACCGCGACGGTTCAGCTTGGATTAATAATTATATTATGTAACTCGTAAGTCACACATATTGACAGACAAGAGCAACAGTTATAGGTATATTTAACACTAGAATAATAACAATGTGTTATGTTTGCTGTTGAAAACAGATTAAAAATTTTAATTATGAAGAAAAAAAAGTTAAAAAAAAAATAACGCATGAAGTATTATATACTTGTGTCTTGTAATAATAGCATTAAAATAAAATATATGATACTCGAAGAAAAATAATATAAAATATAGCCTATACAGAAACGCAACGAACAAAAGATAAGTAGCTAGAGTATAATGTATCTATATATGCCTATATGATTGCAAAGTATGCATGATAACATTGTGTCGCTAAAAAATAAGTTATTTTCCCATCTCAATGATAATCTAATACCTACATAGTTGCACAGTGCATGAATATCTTTACTTCAATAAATTGCCCTTAAGGTCATCGTGGTAATGTCGTATTTTAAAGTGTCTGTCTACTGTATAAATAGTTTTTTATTTTAATAATTATTGTATTTACTCGAAAGTAAATGATGAGAGGCCTCTGGTATATTATAATGTAGTTTGGTTTTTTTAACTCGCCAAATTAAATGTATACATATGGATACTAAAGATAAAAATCATCATCGATTACTTATTATTATTATAGTTATAGTATATAATATTATAATTAATTATGGTTTTCCGACCAACGCTGGACCGTTGTAGTAGAGAGTTGGAACGTTTAAAAATAGGTACTGTATAATCTATATTATATATTTATCGTTCATATTATTATGCTAATATATCTTTAATACTCGTATAATGCAAAATATAATATTAATTAGTAATTACCATTACGAGTACAATACACACACATAATATACACTTCATGTCGGGAGGGTGTATTACTAGCTATACAGTAATTTAAAATTCGTTATACCTGCAGTGGTTCTACGGCAACGACGGCGGTCAATGATCTCTCTCACTCTCTCTCTCTCTCTCTCTCTCTCTCACTCACTCTCGCTCTTTCTATCTACGGTCAGTTGTACCGAAAACGCCCGAGTGCGCGTGCATCGCGTATAGCGTACCTATACAACAGTGAAAACGGTTGGTTGGAAAAACTATGCACACCGTGTCTGACCGACGACAGTGGTGGCGACAGTTACGAGTGTATACCTATAATACACACACATGGCGGACGTGTCAAAGATGTGCGAGGACGCCGAACCTTTGCGCACCGAATCATTATATTATATTATTTATGTATATAACGTAATATTATATTATATATATATATATATATATATAAAGAAGAGAACTAAATAGTAAGGAAAAAAAATTGTATTCCCTCCGCCCGGTTATATGTCCTATTGTCATTTCTAGACGTTCAAGGCCCACGCTGCAGCAGCAGTGTGTATATTATTATTACTATATTATCATGTATATGTATTCTATCCTCTGTGATGAACGCCGAAACCACCGTCCATAATGTGATTTTCTGCTCGTCTCACCCACGCTGCAGCAGCACTACATGCGTTTTCCCTATTTTTACACACAACACACACACACACATGCGGTTAGACGAAACGGATTAGAGAAAAAAATCAAGTGACGTAATTTCTATTATTATTATATATATATTTTTACAATGAAATCGTAATTTCGCTCTTTGTTCAAAGATCAATTGATGTGTATTGGACGACAGTTGTCGTAGTTTTACCCAGCTATCCGATAACCACCCCCTCCCCTCCCCCTCATAGAAGTCCAATTTTATTTTGAAGGACTTGTTGCGTAAGTCTTACGTTTATACCTATTATATAGCTCATAGCTCCTATAGTACACGCTCAATAACAATGATAATAGACAATATTATAGTTCCCGGCTTTTAATGACGAGCATGTTATCTGAAATCCAGAAAAGATCTCAGCGAATGAGTCCGTATCATTTGTTTTGTTTTTAAAAAACCGATAAAAGGAAAAAAATCATATAAATGCTACAATGTTTATGTTTACAAATTATATACATTAAACTAATGGTCATATTATTACACTCGTGTTACTATAATATAATAATATTATTTATAATGTATTTAAACTATTATATGATTTATGAACACGAAAAAAAACCGTTTAAGCAGTTACGCACGCGAAGAACCCGGAGGACTCGTAGAGATAACATGACGTACAATATAATATATATATTTATTCAAGAGGCGGTTCCCGTAATACATTTGGGCTGGAAGCGCAAGTCTTAATGTTATTTACTTTGGGCTTATACACGCGTGTAATATTATTATACTACACAGCTGTGTGTTGTACTAATGTGTATTTGTTCTTTTAGCGTTTTTTCAATCGATTTTGCCACAAAATATGAAGTATAATATTATTATGTTTTCACAATGACCAATAATGACTAATATTCGTTAAAAACCGTCGGTAGGTAATATGTACCTATATTATGAATTATGATATTATAATAATATTATTGTCGTGCACTAGTGTATTTGTGGGAAAAAAATTCAAAACTCTATTTACAATATAATTACAGCACTGTACTCGGGTTTGTTTGACTGGGTTGATATAATAATAATAATATTATTATGTATATTATAGTTTTCGGAGTTGCAGATGGAAAACGGCGCTCCGTCCGTCCGTCACACGCTTGGCCTTCAGTCACCGACCTGCCGCAGTGATATAATAATATACGGCAACAATATCGATATATAATTAATGGTCGACTTTGGCCGTTTTGCATACAGTTTAACGCATTGTTCTCTTTTTCTTAAATAAAATTGGCGTACACAAAATTGTCCCCGTTTACCTGTGACCACCAACCGAGACAGTTTCGGCGCGCGTCTGCAATGTAGATTCGTTACGATGTTTGATCTCTCTGCGGTCGACTCACAATATATATTTATAATAATAATAATAATATTCGAAGACTCGATTCGATCACTGCACGCGAAATTATTTTAATATTTTGATAGGCTAGGCGTACCTATCTTTATTATACATACACTGATGTTATATAGAGACACCGTTTTGTACGATCGTCTGCATCGTCACCACTCACGCAGCCACTCAGTAGGACCGCATTCGGTGAGTTATATTTATGAATACAAAGGTATTAACTTATAAAAAAGCCATTTTTTGTTTGGTTTTGATCTTAAATAATATAGTCAATTCATTTTCTAATGAACTTAAATACATAGTAACTTAACTAGTATCTATTGTAATAACTTTGCCTTTTCCAGTTGATTTAAAAAATATTATACATTTAGCTAAAATCAAGTTTATACATAACTTAAGTTAAAACAAATTAATAATTTATTTTTTGCTTTATCATTCTTTATACAATCATTTTAAATAAAAATAACAAATAAATATGTCTTAACTAAAAATAATTTATTTGACACTAAATGTGAAACCTACTAACCTGTAATTTCCTAAGCCATTACAATAGCTACTACGCAATAAGAATTAGGATTTATTTTTGGTAAAATATTTAGTTATTATTTACATCAAATTAAAAGTTGCATAGCAATCACTTATATATTATGTTTGGCCAATATGGGACAAAAAAAACGTTAACTTTTTTAGTTTAATATTTTTATCTATTTTAATTTTAAACTTTTTCAACTTCATGAGTTTAATATATTATTATGAATTTGTTAACTATATTAACTTATAACTCAACGTACATAGTATTAACTTAAATTACACTAACTATAGATAATTTTTTTCGTTAACTTGCCCACCTCTGTATAAATAATATACCTATTATATATTGTTGTTGTTATTGTTATAATATAAAAGGGTCAAACCCGCGGCGCGGCGACGGTGCGTGATATATTATGATCATTTAAAAAATAATAATAATGCTAGCCCCCTGTTTTCAAATAGAGATATTTGATCCGGCATCGTGTGTAGTGTTTTCTAATTTTATTTAATATTTATTCAAGACCGGTTTTCGAACCGTGTGTGCGACGGTCGATAAGACAAAAAAAAAAAAAAAGAAGTAAATAAATAAAATAAAATACAAGCCCGATTTTTACCCGGTAGTTTGCGCGCCGGTTTGCACGCCCTCCCCTCGTTGGACTCACCGTCGCCGCCGCTGCACCGTTCTTCGTTCCCACCGGATCGTTTGACCGAAGGCGCGTGCGTGGGCGCTAGACAGAGATCTTCAATACACTTGGTACACAGGTCAACCTACCCACAGTGGGTACCTAAACTATTATATCGCGCGTGTTCGTACATTAATATTAATAATCCGTTCCTCTTATATGGCGCAAAACGATACTTAAACAACGGTAGGCATAACACGTAGGTACTGTTGTATGCATAACATAAATAAAGTATAATATGATAAGCGACGATGGTTTTTACTTCGTGTTATTTTACACGCGAGTCGCAACCCTCGGATATAGCTGACAATTTATGTAGTAAGTGCTTATATTTATTACATAAGTGTGTACACACAATTTGTTGAGATCTAACGTCTAACCTATCTATATAAAATTATAATATATAAGTTCCAGTGATGTAGCCAAGGGTTTCAAAGAGTTAAGGGGCCATGCCCCTCCCATCCACCACCCTATCAGTAGAATTTTTGCAGAATATGACATTGTAGAAAAATAAATATTGAACTTTTTTTAAAATAAAATCTCCTAAAAGAATTCAAGTTTTAAATTGGATTTGGACAGAATAATAATATTATATTAAAAGTACCTCGTAAACATGTAAGTTTTTTGTAATAAATGAATATAAATAAAAAGTTGTTTAAAAATATTATTTATTTAGAAGGATGTATTTAATATTATATATCTGGTCATCTAATAAGTATAAAAATCATCTCTAGATATTGCGAACAATAAAAATTTAATTTTTCAAAGATTTTTCTTACTGTCCCTCCCTTTTTAGAAATTCTGGCTTCGCCACTTATTAGTTTACAGTAGGTATTACATTACTATTATAGTGAGTTAGCTAAGTCTATTCCACACTTAGGTAGGTAACAAATAGTTACCTACTTGAATGTTAACGGGTATTGCCAGTTGTTTTTGTTTCTTTGAAACAAAGTGCAACATTTATAAACATACTGTCCTCTTCATACCAATAAATTTAGTTCGAAACATGTTGCTCTATGAACACGCTGCTTGGAACATTTTAATCCGTTTACACTGATAAACTTGTTGCGACCTGGCACCCGTAGTCGCTACTCGTCACCAATTTTAAATTGTATTGTTCAATGGGAACATGTTTCGCTTTTAATCGAAATACAAAATAAGTTGGAATTTTGGTTGCCATCCACATAAACATGTTACGACATTTGGAATCATAAAGAAATATTTATCAACTTTTGAATTATGAGCAACAAGTTACAGCTGGAAAAATTGCTTTATATGGATCTAATGTGGTCGTGCGGACCAGACTAAGCTACAACTATATATACTTAATAGGTACCTAATATATTATAATGTGTGACTGTTGTCGTATATGCATATAATATGATATTATAATGTATTATGTGAGATAATATTATTATTATTACAACGATCCACCGCAATGGGCCACCGCAGTTTTGCGTGGGAAACCGTTATCTCAAAACGCGTATCGGAATGTCCTCTTCTCCTACGCGCCTCTTCTTGCTGATGAGTTCATAACGCGCAGTCGGTCGCATCGTCACCGCTTAAATTAAAAAATGGTTTTTAATTTCCCGTCCGGTTAGTTCGGCGGTGGAAGAGACGAAAAAATCCGATTCATCACCAAAGTGTGACCCCCCGGTATACTCGCCTCTCGCGGTGCGCAGCGTATAATATACCTAATATTATTATAAATTATAATACATTATAATATCCCACGCATAACGTACCTATGTAGCAATTTAACATCACTCGGTCGACGGTATTATTATAATATTATGTCATGCGATATACATCGTATAGTAGGTACATATATTAATTATGACTATATAATATGTAATTTAGTACATTATAACAAAAACAGTAGGTATCTATGCTTTTAATAATATATATTATTATGACCGTACTTCCATTACAATAATTATAATTTTGTTTGTATACTGGACAATATCCGTGTGTTCGGAGGTATTATATACGTGTATATGCTATATGTTTATGAGCAGGTTCCTATTTAGGTATAATATATATATTGCAAAGTGCGAGCGGTGAGTAATTTGCACGTTTGACTGGACTCGTCCGTTGTTTTTGTTCATTTTTCTGTATACACATTACACAGTACACACACACACACACACACACACACACACACATAATATATAATAAAATTATATACGGATATCCAAACACGATTTGTATTATGTATGTAACGTGTTTACGATTTGTTTTTTTTTTATTTCAAATATTTCAGTCAATTCTAATTTGCAATTCATCCCGGCTTATATGGAAATTTACTGCATGTGATTGAATAATATTTTGCACGTGGTATGCACGCGAATAAATATAGGTAATATATATTGCGGTGTTTTACCGTGGTGTTTGTCCACGCAAATTACATTTTTTTTACTACATTTTTTGAAACACGACTTTTTTTAGAATTATTTCAGCATTGGATTTAGTCAGATTTATCACAATTTATTTATTTTTTTTATCTATTATACAACCGTATTAAATCATTTGAAAAAAAAAATTGTTGGGTCATATTAATACAACCTGTCACCTGAAAATGGGCGCTGAGATACCCAATTAGTGGTGTGGATTTTTCCAGGCAGATTAATTACTATTATTCGTTCACATAGATAATATATAAAGTTAGAATTTTCTAAAATGCCATGTAGAGGTATACTCTCACTTACTCCTCTGAAGTGAACACTTACTTACTAGTTACTACTAAACGAACAACGACCGTACACTGTTAAGACTTATGTCAGTGGTTGGTGATCACTGATTAGTGATCAGTAATATTTACCTACGGACGCGCTTGGTTATAAAAATCTTATTTTTATTGTTTCGTAACGGACAGCCATTGTTTGTCAGTCGTACCTCGTAATGGCAATAACTCGCATTTCACGATAATTATTAATAACTGTTTATCATTGGTACGTCAAATCATAAATTTGATACGAAATTACGAACGTATTTTTCACGGTTCAACCTCCTGCAGGCGTTTCAAGTACAGTAACGAATCCAAAAGTCACTCAAGGTGGGGGACAAATTCCCAAAAATTATGTTACCTTAGCTAAATATTTTAATTAGAAATAACGTTAAAAAGACTGTTAAAGGGGATGGGCCAACGCCCTTTCGCCTCCCCTCTTGTATCCACCACTGTTCAAGTATAACGTGTGTTGTCTTCTGCTAGTTTCGCAAATAATATAAGACGAACCCCGCAGCAGACACATACGAACTACACATTACTTTATACTATAATATTTTTAACCGCCGCAATAATGTCAAATGATTAATATCGACCGATCGTGCGCTGTTCAATTGCGTATAATTAACAATAATGCGGTTGTCCATCCGACGACCCGTCATCTTCTCGTCATCTATGGTTAGGTTAGGTTAGGTTGCCTATGGTTTTCGCCATACGTCCGTCAAGACGATTTTGTTTTTTTGTGCGCGCACGAATATAATTTAATATTTAATTGAATTGCGGTCTACGAAACCGAGTCTGGTCGCCCGACATTCTTCGAAACGAAAACGACGCGTCCACAATAAGTTTGTTTTTTATTTTTCTATATTATTTTATGTTTAATCGTTTTCGTTTTACACCACACGTCACTGGCACGACGTTAGAACTGTCGAATTGTATTTAGATCCGTTCTCGATTAAAGACATTATTATTATTATTATTATTATTATTATCCACAATAGTGTCGTCATTGATTATTATAATTGACTAATGCTATGCACGAAGATTTTTCACTCTAAAGCACTTGATACGTCGAAGGACAAGTCGTGTGTGTTTACACGGTTTATATATTTTTTACATTCTAATTTATTGCGGTCGACGGAAATTTAAATAGTCGGAACCTTTGAGGCAGGTTTTTTCTTTCATTCGCCTCTCACTCTCTCACCCTTTCTCTCTCTATCTCTCTCTCTTACTCGCTCTACTACTACTACTACATAGGTGTACTATATTTATATATATATACGCCTATTACCTCCTACTTCAACTACCATACACGGAGATACATTTGAATTTTCAAAACATGTCGGTAGCGTTGCCCATGCAGACATTCCTTTGAATATACGCGGGAAGGAAATCAAGTCTCTATCCATAAAAATGTATTGTGTGTGTATATTTATTATTTATCAATATAGTCGAGTGTGGCCAATTAAGAATACAATCGAGACCAATAAATAACAACGCGAACAGTTTAACTACATAATATAATATGTAATATATTTCAATAGTGTTTTTGCGTTGGTGATTAATTTTTCGCTGATTTCATCTTGTTGTTGTTTGCATCAAAAAGATTATTCTGTTATCTGGTACGACCCAAACTGCACGTGCCTATTTGGTTTGGTACAAAAAAAAATGATGCATAAGCATATTATTGTTTCATACCATTGTACCAAACTAATTTTTATTAAAAACCATAAAACATGTGTTGTTTTTTTGCGATATGCAATTATAATTATTTTATATCAATACATTATTGTATTTTGTACGATAAAATATAACAATATATCAATTATCACCTTACTACGTGTGCGTCACATACTTCTGCGAACATCAATTCCGATAATAATATTGATAATATCAGTTCACGTTAAAGTAAATAACGAATAATATTATATAAATGTACCTGTAATACTTTGTGAAATTTGAATTTGAAAAGAACATTAAGGAAAAAAACAGTTCCGACTAGTATATATCTAAGGAATTATATATTATATTATTACAACAAAATTGTGTACATAATAATTATATTTATATACAAATGAATACTTTATAATTTCCGTCAATTCAATTTATATAAATGCTGAGCAATAGGCATCATTAAAAAAATCAGGTTATTGCGAATGTTGACGATTGAATATTCAATGGTGATTGAAAATCACTGCTTATTATATAGACGTTTTATGAATATAGTGCGTTAATATAAATTATTTATTTATATTAATTTAATTGTTTTGTTATATTATACCTATGCTTTTAAAATTTTTTAAATTGTATCGTCAGTCGACAAATATAATAATAATACAATACATTCACTACCTATAAATATTGATTAAAAATCGTCTAGTTATCGTTGAGGCGAAATTATACAATTATTCATCAGCTCAAATAATTAAAATAATTTTAAAAACTCCATTATAAAAGTTGAAAGACTTATCGTAAGAATTGCACCTCTTGAGGTTGTTGACCGAAATTCTAATTATTAAATGAATACTTTTACAAATATTATTAAATGTTTCAAGGAACCTACATACATTTAATTCGTTTGGTGATTTAGTATTTCACGCAATTGTCAAATTAAGTTTAATTGCTATCAAACAACTATAAATTGAAGTTAAGGATTGAAATTGAAAATTTTTAACCAAACTACCACGAGTTTTTTCTCTTTAAAGAACACTAAGTGAAAATGAAAATTATTGTTATTATATTATGCTTGGAAAACACTTCCTGGACTATAGATTATAATCTTAACTATGTTTTGAATTTTTTCATAGTTTTTCAGTTTTATATACTTTTTAGTATTATACAATTTATGAACACATTGAAGTAGTTAGTGTGGGTAAATAATTAATGGTTTCAAGTTGATTTTCTGGGGGAAAGAAAAAGAAAATATGATTTCTCGTGAGTTGTGCACGCGTTTTGGTAGAAATTCTATAGTTAGTGAACATTGTAAGAGTTTAAAAATTCATAAGCTGTTTTTTTTATCATCACACTATTAGTATATTATATACTTGCCTATATTGTAGGTCCTATACAGCATGGTAAAATGTTTCAATTTTTTTCGACAGTAATGTGAATAACAATTACTATTATTATTATTATGACAATAGTGTCATAGTTATCGAAATTATGGATAAGTGGATAATTTATTCGACCGATGTGAACACTTAATACACGACCGTTTACAATCGTGGACGTCAAACACTCAATCATATTAAAATATGTTATCGGATAAAAACAATGTATGCGTATAATAATAATAATAATAATAATAATAAACGATTATAAGTGCCGTTGTTCCGTGTGTTCCTATCGTGTAAAATGTGCACGATATAATAATATGTGTATGATAAAAAAAAATAATAACAATAACGATTAGACTGATCTTTTGCAGGTATACCTATTGTCCAATTATAGTAGTCCTATATTATGTTTATGTTTAGTTTTTCACACCGCATAAACATTTTTTGAGCATATTTATTGTAAGTATTATGTGTAGGTAGGTACGAGAAGTGTAAACGTTCGATTTCCAAACCAGAAACACACAATATCGTATCTATTGCCGTAACTTTTTTAAATAAATTTCCATTAATTTATTAGGTTACTATTAAATGATGTGAATTAATTGAGAAATTATTACATTGTTTTCTTTAGTAAACTGTATAGTACCGCGTTCCGAGTTGAATCATTGACGATATTCTAGGCCCTCAAACGGTTTAAAATCAAAAAGCGTTTACGGATAGTTTTTTTTTTAAATTCTGATCTATATAATTATTGATTATATAGCAAGAAGTGTGGGTATTGTATGGGGAATGTTCTGTTTCAAATTAAACTATTTCGTCAATATGTACAGATTATATTATATTTAAAATTGACACGAAAAATTCTGTTTATAGTAAAGTAAATAGTAATGATTAATTACTATATAGAGCCCATATTACAATGCGAAGTGCATTTCATTTATTTATTTTTTTGTGCTCTAGAATAATGCATTCCAACTTCCAAGTACATATTCGATAATCGATTGTATTACATATATAAGTGTCTACTTAAAAATTATAAAAGTTATTTTGAATTTTTTAAAACTTTTTTACTTATTTTTATTTATAATTTATAGCAGATTTATAAATTTGTTTAGTTTTTAGTCTAAAATTATTATCTCAAAAAATTTTGTTTATTATAATTTAATGTTCATAAATTAATATGTATAAAATAGTTGAACAAAGAATTTAGCATAATCTTAGTTTAATATTGTTGATTGTTATATATCGTATAGAATGAATAATACAGCCCCAATAAATGATGCTGTTCATAGATATAAGCCATGAGTCATTTTCTATTTTTTTCGTCGTAAGTTTTTTAATGTTAGATTTATTAAACTTTCTAAAATATTAAAATAATATTATGTCCTATCGATTTTTGTATAAAAATAAAAATAAATGTTTAGGTCATTATTGGGTGGTAAAAATTAATTGTTTTTAGGCCATTTCAGGCTATTTTTATAGAGTATTTTTTTTAGTTTTCGACCATTTAAATCTGGGTCATATAGTAATAATGACCGCGAGGACTAGAAAAATACTAAAGAGACCAAACTTTGTTTACAGAAAACGTCACTTAAAGAGTCGCATGATACTTACCACTAGGATAGTAAATTATAATATCAAGACCGAAGCGCAGCCAGCTGTGGCCGTTCAATCGTGTGACTCTATTTGGAACGTTTTTCAAGTGGGCGGTCGCTTGTGTTTGTTCTTCTTATTCTTGTCTTCATGGTAATAACTATTGCCATGAATAATAGATCTATTATATTATACAACGATATCACTTGTGCAATAATGACGTGTTTCGAGCAAATATTAGATAATAATGTATTGACATAGGCAGTATATATATATTATATAATTGTCACATCTGCAATATTGTAGATCGTGAACCGGAAGACTATTAAGATATAAGGAGAGTAGGAGATCAAACTTCTTTTACGACCCTCAATGTTTAAAAACTTCCCGGACTACCTGCCACCGGTAGTACTTAATATTATTATAAGGTTTTGTATTATATAGTGCGTTGGTTGCCGAACGAGCAGTTTTGACCATTCAAAAGAAAGTTTTTTAGTATTATTATTATTATTTATATTTTAGATTCTGATCGTGGCGAGATATTGATTTTATAATCATGTGCTTTTTTGTATCTGGAAACACTTTTTCTGATCATCAACTATAGAGGAGGTTTCTGAGAGAAAATTAGATCTAGTTGTTACTTTTGGGAAGTCAAAATTGAAAATCATCATTATTATTTAAAATAATCGGAGAAAATAAATCCCTTTCTCACCATTTGTTTACAATGAATACTCGAGTTTTTTTACAAATATTACCTATCATAAACTGTATACATTGGATAATATTATGCATCTGTTGAACAGATTCTGTTCACATGCGCATGATATAAACACTTGATTTATATTTTAATTCGTTAAAAAGTTTACTCGCTATTTCTTATACGTACTATTTAGTTAGTATTGAATACAGTGACCATATACATTAATAATTAATATTAACCATGAATGTATGTTTTTATCTATATGTGTGTAAAGCTTATGAATAATTGGACGTAATATATATAGTGACTAGGCACGTTTTAAACAATATGTACATACCTACTACCTACTACCTAAACCTACATATTATAGTAGTATAAACTATAAATGTATAATACATTCGTGCATATATTTATAATGCACTAGTACATAGATGCGTGTTCTAAAATGGTATTAAACTTTTACACTTTGGATTCGTATTTCTCAGAATCAAAAGTCAGTGATTTTTATGAAGTTATAACTAAACCGTCGAACCTGAAGTATTACGTCACCAATGCAGCCCTGATAAAATGTATATAATTTAAATAAAATCTTTACGTTTCAGAATATTTAAAAAAAAATGTGCTGCAGACTAATTTTTCCATTACCGGTTTGATTTGCATCAAATAAACGTGCTTTCGGAAAACTCACAATTTCTAAAAGGTTGGTGTGGCGTGGTGTTTAGCTTCAGGCGTTGTGCTCTGAGTGCCGGCACTAGCCGGTGCCATTAGTTCCCGGGTTGGTGACCATCCGGGTTTTTAGTGACAAATCCTTGCCACCTTGCCACAAGTGTGTTCTATAACAACCTTACCCTCCCCACAGTAATAAAACTTACTAAATAACCCAGGCTAATGACCTCATATGCAAAGCCTCAACTTAATTTAAAAAAAAAAAATTCGTAAAAGAAAAAAACTATTTACGAAGTGTGCTATTTGTTAAATCTTATAACGAACTACACGGTATTAATATGTATACCTATAACTACCCTATACAATCTGTCAATTCATTCCAATTAGAGAAAACCTGGACTTTCGTAGAAAAAAAAGTTATTATATGTATCATAAAAAAATATTTTCTTAGTTTATGTAGTTTGAAGTTTAAATAAAGTTTTTAATGATCTTGTAATCCTTTCATTATAAAATAAAACTATTAGTTAGTTAATTACATTTAGCTGTATTTTTTCCCAATAAACAGTTAGAAAATCTACCTACATTGCTCAACAAAAAAAATTTCTTCCCCTCATAGGTAGTTATTGTAATATAATAATATGATTACATGCTACGTATATGTTTTATAAATTTAACATACATTTGTATTTATTGTGATGAATATTTGTGATGGAACTTGGAATCAAAAACGTGTTTTATACACAAACTTATATGTTTTTATCGTTTACTTTGAGCCGGTTCGAAATAAAATATTGGAAATATCTTAAGCATATTATTTTTGTATGTAGAAAAATTGTTAGTATGCATACCTAATTATGCGCAAACATTGCTCACACAGTACATACATATGTGATATGTATATTTGTAATTGTGTAGGTAACGGGTTATAATATTTTAATATTATATTAGGTTGTCTCGTGATTATTATAATATTTTCAATTATTGCATTCGAGTTTTCTTGTAATAAAATCATACTAAACATGTACCACGATGAATATGTAATAATATTTGGCTAAGTATTTATGATCCGAGTACGTGAGATTTCGTTGATACCTCTTTATACAATATTATTAATCATCATGTATCACACTATATTTTATAACATGTTCAGTTATTATTTCTTTATCTCTGATACGTGTTACTCACAGATTATTAATTATTTTAATCAAATGTGTCATTAACCGTAATTAATAGTAGGTAGGTATACGTTATTAAAATATAACAACATAATAAATTACAGCCGCTTAGTTGTCCGTATATAGTAAGGCGTTAGTCAGAATTTGTTGGCGTACCTAACCCGAAACTTTCTGACGCCACCCTCTAAAAACCAGACCAACTTAGATTTTGTGGGTCTTAGGGTGTTCGACGAAACACCTACCTACCTACGTGTATATACGGCACCGCTGCGCTGCTTGAATTTTTGAAACAAGCAAATACGCAGTCAACCAGCTAAAAATAAAATACTGATTTCGTGTAGTCTGTCTTTCGTACAAAAATCGGAGCGAATACAATATATTATGTACCACACGAACACAATATAGAATAAAGTGATATATAGTCAAACGTGCAATTTTCTGTTGCTCACATGGTGCACTCTGCATTAGAGTTGTCTGTAATTTAACCGTAACCGCCTTTTGGCTAGCATAGAAATATATGTTTAATAGGTACTCGCGTATAATTCCACATGTATAATAATATATTACATGCAGATAATAGCCGATCGATGCGTTTTGGCAAAACGACGTTTTCGGTGTAATAATAATATAGTACAAGATGCATATTATAGAGCAGAACTCGTTGTGTTTATATGAAAATTATATATTACAATACACACGATGTCGTGTATTTACTACACCATCAGGGACGTACATCTTATACGTATAATAATAATAATACGTAGGTAGTATATTATATACAAACTCGGCTTTTCGAGATTAAACGCATGCAGTATATATTATTGTATAATAATATAATGGTGGCTGTGCAGTAAAGGTAAGTAGGTACGGTGGTAACCTATTTATAATATTATTGTGTTTTACGTCCAACACGCATCGTCTGCTAATACTGAGATTAACTATGTATAATATATATAGTGATATAATCGTGTGTCGAGATAATATAACTATTGATGATCAACGAAACGGTTTCCTTAAAAAAAAAATTTATTGACCCAATATGTTCTTGTTTAAGGCGAAATCGATCATTTTAGGCGAACAACGCTGTACAGGTAGTGAAATAGCAGGTATACAGCACACACACGTTCAATAATACGTTCGTTGTCATCGCAGTCGTTACCGTCGCTACTATATTATATTATGTATTATTGTGCTTATACCACGACGACGACCACTCTGTGTGTGTGTGTATGTGTGTGAGAGACTGCAGAACGGTCGGTCGTATATGCGAGAAAATACCTCCTTTGGGTAGAAAACGGATGTAAGCAGTCCGCAGGTATATAAACGTTTGTGTATTATACTATAGACATAGGTACGTTTCGGGTCCCGTCTGTCATTGTGCTGGTCTGGCTGCAGCAGGTATCCACGACGGGCAGGCCTTTAAGGGCTTCGAATTATTATTGTTATTATTGTATATTGTTGTCGTCGGTCGATGTCGGGCGAATAAAAATGCGCATTATGTGTAAAATCTGGCGTGAAGTAAAATCCCGGGTGCGTGCGTGCGTTAAGCCGCGGGCCTAAATACAGAAACGATGACCCCGTCGCCCACCCGTTTCCGTGACAATAATATACGTATAAACTGCATATACGAAAACCAGTGTCTCGTAAACGTTCACATGGCGCCTGCTCGGGTGAATATGCCAGAGAAATCACTGCGATAAAATATTGATACAACATTATTATTGCTGTAATACATAAAATATACCTACCAGCGCCGAGTGAAGAGTCAAAGATACTTTTTTTTCCACGTCCAGAGTCGTCGATTTGCACTGCGGTGGTGACTGACTCGAACACGACTTTTGACTTTCTACTACTATTTTACTTGCAAAAAAAAATACCAAACAATAGCGTCGGGGGATCCATCAATAATCCGCCGCAGTTTGAGTACCTGCACGAGTTAGATTTATATATCGATGATGACTGATATCTAGCACCTCAAACTCAGTTTTAAACAACTTTTCTGCATTTAAAAAATTACATCAGATTTGCATTAGACTGCCAAATCATTGGTACCAACATTAAGAAACAATAACTTACTCCTTATATCATAGACTATATTAGAAATAAAAATGTACTCAATATAAGGTACCCTAGATATTTACCCCGACCTGTGAGGTTAGGTCTCATAAGCGAGATTCAGAGGCTCGCCAGCAGCTATAGTATACGCGTATAAACTCCGTACTCGAAAACCAATGTTTCGTAAACATTAATATATTAATATATGTCATAACATATGGCGCCATGCAGCTCGGGAAAATGGCACAGAAATCACAATGCAATATACAATATAATATTATAACATTATTATTGCTATACAAATAGGTACCTACCTAGTACCTTCCAACACAGCGTGACACATCCGAAGACGATTTCGAGATTCATATTTTTTTGTCCACTATAAATACATAATATGTCCTTTTATTCACTATATAATATCCTAGGAACTTAAACCAGCCTATCTCAGCTGACGAGTGGTCGATTACGTTTTGGTTTTTCAGTAAACATTTGGCAATATCGCATACAGTTTATAATATATAGTAATACGATAAGTACGTTGTTGTTATTTTATAGCAGTTTTAATAATTATCTACTCATACCGAGTTCAAATTACGTAATTCTATTGTTTAGATTTTTTACTGTAGGTTAGTCAAATTTTTAGACGTCGAAAACGAAGCGCATTCATTAACCCGAGTGTTGGTTTTCTCGAAAAACCATTTTAATTTCATATTAATTATTGTCAAATTTTTAATATTCTGATATTCCAGCACGCTTCTATCATCGTTTTGCCGGCATAAATTAATCAATACTGAAAGCTTCGAATTTCAATCTTCACTCTCGGAATGTTGTCAATACTTTTAATTTGTAATTTATATTAATTGAGATTTACAACCTTCACACACACACACACACACACACACACACACACACACACATACAGACAGAAAACAATTTTTCTGCGTAAGTGCTCACTGCAACTATTACAAATCATGATTAATGTATTCATTCTGATAATGGAATGTAACAATGGTTTAATATGTGTTGCGGTATAGACCAATATCGTCAGTTATATTAACTCAATCACAAGCGCAACTGATATATTATTATATGACTACACGAATGTATGAATCAAGAATAAATTCTAAAAATGTCTACAACAATTTTTACAAATATAATATTGTGAAAATATATTTTCTAAATTTTTTATATAATATTTTAATCATTATAAACGTAGATTACAGTTTATTGCTAAAAAAAATACTGAAGGACTTGTAATGAGATAATAGGTTTATTATTTATCAACACGCTAATTTATAATTAACTGCACATTATCATATCTGTCTGTGGTTTGTCAGATAAGAAGAATATAATTTTGTTACATTGCAACATTGTATATTAATTTAATTATACAGTAATAATAACAATATTATATTAAGTAATTAGATACAGCTAAAAGCGATTTGCAATAACGTTTTTTTACGACTTTGCTCGAGATCAAATAAACAATTTATATTATAGCTTCATAAGCTCGTTAAGCAATAAATCGCTTTTATCCTTAAGAAATCAAAACAGTTGGTTTGTTGGCAATCGGCTATAAAAGCTGAAATAATATTGAGATAACAAAAACCGTTCGAATTTCAAATGACTTTTACCGTGGTTTGACATCATTTGCGTATATTATTTATATTATAATATAGATTTTCATTTTTATTTAACTCAACGTCATATAATATTATGACCCATATATTATTATATTATCATATAAATAATAATAATTGTATCAAATTACGTAACTGCCACGAACGCTTATAACCAGGGCTCGGAAGTTGTAGCACTAAAAATGTTACTTTTTAGCTCTTAAATATGCACTTAAAAACTTCAAAATTGCGCTAAAAATAGCCCAAAAAATCAAAAAATATGCATTTAAATTGAAAAAATTAAATTTATTTTAAAAAGTTAAATGTAATTATACAATTTTATAAAATTGTTGGACTGTTTGGACTAGTTGAATTATAAACTGTTAACAAAATATATATTAAATTACTTAAATATGTTTATAAAAGTGTACTTATAAGATCTATTTATTTCCTATTTCCTAACCAAATTAATCATTATTTTCAACATAATGTGATAATTTCCTATATTTTGTATAATATGTAGGTATATATTATGTATATTAAGAAAATATGACTAAAAATAGCACTATAAACCCTAAATTAGCAAAATAGCAATAAAAACCATAAATATGCAAAAAATAGCAAAATAAAATTTCGTGTATGACATCAGAGAAATATGATACATATTTGTATCTTAGTTTGGTTGTTCCAGGACGAACCAAGAAAAATATGCATTTGCTACAACTTCCGAGCCCTGCTTATAACAATATTAAGAATAATGAGATGGAAAATTGTCCGTTAGCCGCAACATGTGCGGTACCTATTAAGTTGTTGTGAACTTCAAAACTTGTGTGTATCTATCGTATATCCATATTTTTACGTTAGATAAATCATATTATCATATAGCAAAATGTCGATAAAAAATTTCTATACGGTTTCACGTCATAAAATCAAGCACAAACATAGTATATAAAACGTTGCAGATTATCCGCAACATATATAGATGTTATAATAATATTCTAAGTTTTAATTTAGCATAAAAATGCATTCAATCTATTCATGTTCTTGTGGGTTTTTCAATTTGCTGTCTATCGACATAATCTTTGTTATAATAGAATATTATCAATAATATACAAAACATTACCTAACTTATGTTGAAACAATTGAATAAAAATATACAATTATGATTGATTGATAATATATTAACAGCAACATAAAATATTGATTATTGCTGCAGGTTCTCGGATTATAAAATATAGTGGTGATGGACTTAAGAAGTAAATAATTTGAATTACATATTTAATACACTTTTTCTTTTTTTGCAGCTGATAATCAATAATATTTTAATATCGTAATATTTTATATACACGCACAATATAAATAATTTAGAAGAAGGAACGACCGCGGTCGTGCGCCAGCTTTTATTATTAATGGCAATGGTTGGTGACTTGGTATATGTCTGTATACACTAAATAACGCAAAAGTGAAAAAAAAATGTTCCATTTTAATTCTTCGGATCTATGAAAAACTTTTCCATTGTGTGCACTAGGTCATTAGCGAAGGACTATTATATATTATCTCCGTACAAGCTTTGCTTATTATGCAATTCTGTGCCAAATCGATACCGTAGGTCCATCATTCTTTTCTGGCTCAACAGTTTCGAGTGTACGCATTTTGTATTATATGTATCTCTCACCCCCGTCCTTGTTTCGTCGTCCTTTTGGCGAATACAGGGAATGAAGACAAATAGACGCGTAAAAACATTTATTATGTATATCGTGTCACAGTATTAAGACGCCATTAAAATACCGTTAGCAACTAAAATTTATTTACGAAACGTCATCCATTTTTGACGTTGATACTTTTACGAAAACCCACCCCAAGGTCCAAACCATTTCTACGCTATTATAATCGGTGCCCATAGAGTAGAGTAAAAAAATACATACATACAAAAAATAATAATAATAATAAATTTTAATTATTATTTCTCTTACATAAAATACCATTCGATATTATATATAACGTGCACCTGATATCAGATGCGTTAAGGGTTCAGTGAAAATGTGTGAAAGTCTGTGAGGAAATTTGATTTATGCGTTACAGACTGATTTTTTTCGAACCCTCGAGGGTTAAATGCAAACAATGTTTACACGGAATCGTAGTGAGACGAAAATTTATTGAACGCTTTTCCCCGAGTACTATAGTTGAAATGTATTTAAAGGGAGGGAGGATCAAAATCTTATTAAATAAATAAATAAAATCCAAGATTCAAGAAGAATTTATTTGCATGGTTTCGCTTGTCATGACTACTGCAGTGTATTATATATAAAAGCGAACATTTGTTTTAAAATTTGCCCGAGTGATAAAAAAGTGATCTGATTTTGTGGCCAACGGGAAGTCAGAACTTATATATATACATGCAAAACCATTGCGGCTTTGTGTCTCATTAAATTATTTTATAAAGACATTAAAAACAAATAGCACATTTTGATATTATTTGTATTTTCCTTATATGTTACGTCTTTGTGTGTAGTGTAGCTCCTTTTACAGGACCAACGGTAGCATTTTAAAAAACTTGGGGTTCATTGTTGAACTATAGAAAAAAAAATCAAATGAATAAATATCTGAAGAATGTATTACAAATATTATGACGAATAAGCAATTTATTTGAACGATGTGCACGTGTTCATATATATTATAAGATAATATTAAAGTATAATAGTTTGATGTGTCTTGTTCCTATTTGTTATTGAAAAAACATGAAAGCATTTATATATACACTTGTTAGTTATTCTATAACAGAACAAAATATGAATATGCGCGCGAATACAATTTTCAATACTTGAACATAATATTATAATGATGTTATGTTACATTTATTATATTATTTTGTGTTAAAAGTAACGTTATGTTTGTTATTATGCGCGGGTATAATAGTTTAGTATAAAAAAAATTTATATTTTATTTACAGCGTTTTTACCATGTATAGGAATGATAAATAGTTGTGAACGACTGAAGAAAAAAACCGTTAGGTCGTACTTAATAATAAACAGATTGACTAAACTAAAGGTTGGTTTTTTTCAAACGAAATATTCATATGATAATAACAAAGTTAACCATAAGAGGCTGTAGGAAGGAATAAAAATGTTTGAAAAAAATTATACTAATGTACAGCACATGCACTATACAAAAATTTACTTAAATTATGAACATATGAAATAAGTATTAGGAAAAAAGGTTTTATTAATTCATATATCATATTATACGCTGTTCTTTGAAAATTCTCTGCACGTCTCGAACCGTGTTTCGCACTTGTAATATTATATAATATATTAATCATGCTTGTAAACTTATGAATTTTTTATTTTAAATTCTTGATTTATTAATGAAACGCGAATATATAATATTGTGGGTGTAAAAGCGATTATAACGTACTATGTACGAACGTACGATATTATTTATATATAAGATATAACTCATAATAAAAATATATTGACGATAAGACACATGAAATGTTTTTAATTTTTACGCAGCAGTGAATTTGTCATCGTATACGCACTATACGGAAAGGCCCACGAGCCGTACAACATCTCGTGGCATATAATATCAAATATATTTTAAAATAAGAAAAATAAAAATTGCTGTGTTAGCAAACCTTGTTTGGTCGATCACACGCGTGTTAGATTAATAATAATCGTATTATAATTATTATCATTATTGTTTTTAATCGTTCGTTGTCGTCATACCTATACCTAATACGGCTATAGGCTAGTCGTTTTTAGCTGAATTCGTGATCCTAAATTCCAAACAAAAACCCGCGACCATCGATCGATGTAACGCATCTTAGCGCCTAGACGATGTGCTATACTATTATAATGTGATATCGTCTGCATTCATGTAATAATGTTTTCCTGTTATTATATATCATACAATTAATGGTGTTGTGTTAGTTGTTCAGCCCAAGTCGTAGCCAAAAGGTCGTCGTACTGTTATACGACAGCATATTATCCGACGGGCTATAATATGCGCGGTTAGCGCGATGCAGCTCCATAGCATTATACAATAATAATAATACGCTGTGATAAATTTTATCTTTCGGGCCAAATATCACGAGGGAGGAAAAAAAATGTCGAGTCGTTCGTAGAGTGTCGGTGGTGGAGTTTTAAATCGAGACTTGTAAGTCATATATATATATAATTTAGTACGGCGAGCTAAGTACCTATTATTGCTGTGCGTTTTCGAAAATAACATTGTTCGAACGATATACCTACTGCTGCTTGTACAAGCATAGATTTTTTCCTCTCAAATTCGACCTTTATATCGTTGTCCAAAGGTTATAAAAATATAGTAATACTAACATCCATATAACCAGATTTGTTACTGTAATACTAGAAACACCATAACAATAATAATAATAATATAATATACGTGTACCTATATGATGGACAAAAATATTTGTCCCGAATTCGCGATGTTTATATAAATCGAATTGTAGGTACGACTAAGTATAATATTATTGTAAATTATAATATTATGCTCATCGATGTACAATGTAGGTATTAGTGCGTATAACGTCCCACAAGTTGTACTAGAATAAACGTGATTTACATGATACATATTAGTTCAAAGCTATGCAAGTTAATGATATCTGGTTACCTATAGTTGATTGGAACAATTTTTAAAAAGTTGTATTAAAACCAAAAATTATACCATCTTAAGTTATGTTAATTTTAAAAAAAATTTTTAATTTTTAAATAGCTTATTTTAATTAAACAATTCTGACTAATCGCTATTGGCAACAATAATGAAATTTTTAATTTTATATTAAGATGTATCATTGTATCAATCATCATTAATCATTAAATTATATTTATTATTTAATCATTTATAAATTAACGTAACATTTGATTTAAAGAAACTCGTGATTCATCTAGTCAACATCAACAAAAATCAGTTAGATGAAAGTTAAGTAAATACAAATTAAATGCAAAAAATGTTGAATATAAATAACCTAACTTTAACTTTTTAACTCGTGTACCTATGCCAAATTTTGCACATTCAGAGACTTTTTTGATTAAAACGAACCTTCTGAAGCTCTAAAACAATTACCGATGATATAATAATTAAATAGTATTATAAATAAAGCAACATATGACACTGAAAATACTATAAGTAATTATTCATTATTCCTGTATGTAACTAAATGTAACAATCGTGTATTATTTCATTAAACTATGAAGAGCAAAACTTAAAATATATAAATATTTTTTTTTCAAAAACACGCTTACTAATTCTGACCGAACGTTTCGCGACGAGTTGACCGATATTTACGATCGCGAACAGCGACAAACACTCGAATCATAATTGGTGCACGTGACGGGTGTAATATATTATTTTATGACGTCATACGTGATTTAAGCGTCAGCGAAAATACGATAATAATAAATAAAATAATATTAACAAATAACAATAATTAATAATGTTAATAATATATTATTACATATTTGCTCGAAAACGATAGAAACGTCGTGTTTCAGTCGTCAGAAAAAAGAACCACTCACCCAAATTAATTGTCCCCGTTAGAAACGTTAATTTATTTGCGCTCGGTTCAGATGTTTTGTACGTTTAAATTATACAAATATATAAAATATTGTACATTTTCCGCATTCGAGTGGCGTTTGAATCATTTTTTCGCAAAGTTAAATATCGTTTGAATTTGAAAAAAAAAAAGGAAAAAAATATTTTTTTTTAAGTTCAAAGGAACTAGAGTAGTTATAAAAAATATGGTTTTATTTTTGAATATTAATTGTAAAGTTCCTATAAAAAAATATTTATATAATATATTATATTATCGAGAGCGACACAAACGGTTTTTTTCAATTATTTGTGTAGTATTTATCATATTTGTGGTTTTTTTTTTTTTTGTTATTGATTCGTTTTCTGTTTGTATCCATAATCATATCAATTGGAAAAATTTAACGTTTACACAATCACTGCAGAGTGCTCGATACTCGATAGCTATGTATCGACTCTAGCTATTATATACTATATAGGTACTTCATAAGTATGTAATATATATAATATAGTATAGGATGTACCTGTATAATAAAGTATACATACTTCAATACTTCAATAAGTGTAAACTGTGAAACAAATATAGCGATTAGGTACGGTTCAGGATACGAAAAAAATCGACGTGATACAATATTCGTTCAAAAATGGGATTTCGTTTACTTCACTATTCATTTTCCTCTGAAAAATAAGAAGAAAGGTACTTTATTCCCTCCACACATTTTTTTTTTAAACTAGAATGTCTATTATTTTAACTAAATATTAAAATCAAATAATTTGTGTTCTAATAGTATACAAGTCATATATCACACTACACACATTAATAATATGTATATATTATAGGTAATTAATAAAATGACGATAATTTGCATATTATATTTCTATTTAAATCAGTTTTAAACGATTATAAAAAACTTACATTTTACAGTATGTATTAACACAATGATTTTATTTTTAATTAATTTCATATTCACTGTTCACCTATGTACATAAAAATAAATCGAATAATATTTGGCTAGGAAATGATAAGTATTGGTGGATTCCTATTTAGATTAATAAGTGGGTGAAAACTGAAAATGCATAATTTTTATAATGAGGGAAAACGGACAGAGTGGAGAAAATTATCTATATTGGTTTTTTCAAGGAATACGTAAGTACGTTCTACTGTTTTTGGAGGAAAATGTCTACGGCTATGAATCGACATACATAATGATTATCTTTAAAATAATATAGGACATAGGTATACATAAAACACACTGCGCGGTGAAATTGTGAAAACCGTTTGTGACGACCGCATACAATGTCTTGAATATTGTCCGTTAGATACCTAGGTAATAATTATTAAGGTACTACGCTGAAATAAACACGCAACCTCGGCTGGGCTCGCCTTTATGTAAAACGTTTAAATGTTTGAGAAAAGAATTCGATGCGCGCTCGTGAAAGAAATGAATTTTAAATCGGTTTCGGCTATATACGGATGGATATTTCTTCACTATAATAATATGCAATAATATCGAAAACCATAATTCAACCGAAGATGACAATACCATATAATATAATGTATATGCATGATATACAATGTATGTATACCTATAATATAAATGGTATACTGTCTTTATAAGCCGATCGATGAATTATTATTATGCCCATGTATTGCATATTGCATTGCTGTATAGGTACCTACGATACATTTGCCTTTCATATGTTTTATACAAATTAGGTAGGTAGTCAGGTACTTACCTGCCTACCTTTTTTTTTCAATTTCATTTTCGTTTCATTATTATTGTCATCCGTACAGTCGTGTGTTGTAAACTATTATTATAATAATATTATATGTATTGCGTTGTTTTCGTATTGATCTCTATTCTCTGTGGATGTAGTCTGCGTGCTGTGTCAGGTGTCTTTATATTATTATAATGTTGATTTTGTATTATAGTTATAAGTAAGTAAAATATTTACTGACGAAAAAATAAAAAGAATTAAACTAGAAAATAAAACATTTATTGAGCAATAATTAATATAATGTATTTTATTTTAAAGTCAAATAGACATTTCAACGGCCATGCTATGAGTATTTCGATTTGAGAAGGTAGAATTAATGCGCAACTACCGGCAGACAGTTTTCGGGGCACATTTCTGGTTAGTAATTACGCGAGAGTATCTTCTAGTCGACTACCTATGTTAATAATTGTTTTTTAACAACCACAATAATAAACAGTTGTCTAATTTGTCGTCTATAGTTAATGGGTGCAGCGTACTACCATCACTACTTCGTCAATATTATTACGTGTTTTATGAAAAATACAACGTCTAGACGATATCATTAAAATATATATCGTCTGAGAAAAATGCAGCCGTTGTCGTAGCATAAAATATAATGACTGGTTATTACATCGTCGATAATAATAATTATTACTAATCAATGACCGGCGTCTGTGGCGGTAACAAATTATAATTTAAAACATCCAAACACCACTGGGAGTATTATAATTTTATATACGCCATGACTGTCCGCGAATCGTCAATCGTCTCGTGAAGACGTCCGACGAAACGCAATGTTTGAATACGCGCTCGTGTTATGCATATTATAGGACTGCATTCGAATTGCGTGCCAAAATTCAAATTTGGGTCGAGTTGCAGCGTGCGTGTTTTTTACTGAGTGAAACAGAATTGCACGCCCGATTTTATAATATTAGGTGTACAATACAATTTATTATTATTATTAAATATTATTGTATAATTTCTTTTCCCACTTTTTCAGGCGTCAGCTTAACAAAGTTTAACCGGTATATTATACACTGATATTATAATATATACACAAGTCGTAAAAATCATTATTATATTCTACTTATAAATAATATACTATTTAAGTATAATAGTTTACAGTATTAATATGTGATAATTATATGGTACTTAAACAGTAAACATATTATAAATGTATAGGTAATAATGATAATAATTAGGGCTCGGAAGTTGTAGGAATTGCATATTTTTCTGTATGATCACAATTTATAGCAGACCTAGCTAGAAATTTGAAGTATACAATTGCGAGTTGAAAAATTGAAAATTGAAAATGCATATTTTGCATATTTTACCAATTTTAGCTAAATAAGTGCATATTTCATTGATTTTATATGCATATTATGCATACCTATTTTATATTTTTCTAAAAAAATTGATTTTTTTCTATCTTAACCTGTATATTTCAACTAATATTGAATATAAAACTAAAAATTATCAACGAAGGTATTTATTGTCATCGCCATAGTCAATTACGAAGTTAATAACAGTGATATTGTGACACGCATTTAGTCTATCATGCTAGTATGCCGAAATACTTATTTGTAGGGCTCGGAAGTTGTAGGAATTGCATATTGTTCTGTATGATCTCAATTTATAGTAGACCTAGCTAATTAGATAGAAGTAGAAATTTGAAGTAGGTATACAATTGCGAGTTAAAAAAATTGAAAATTGAAAATTGAAAATGCATATTTCACCAATTTTAGCTAAAAAAGTGCATATTTCATTGATTTTGTACGCATATTTTTCGCATATTTAACATTTTTAATGCATATTTTGCAATTTTTTCGTGCATATTTTACATTTTTTAGCTTCTACAACTTCCAAGCCCTAAATTAATAATAATAAAAATATATGACTATACTTAACTTTATTTATTTTTCTAAATACCTAGCAACTAATAACTACAGTAGGTATAGTACGATGATAGGGGTAGTCGGGTAGATTAAGTGAATTTTTATAAATTACATTTTCGATAGAAATACTGTTTGTGTTGCGCCTCGATGTATGTTGATTTGTCAACGAATTCAAGCGATGAATGGCATTTGGTTATTTCTATTGTGTCTCTTATACAATTTCCTTTTTCTCCATTGCTTCTCGTCGTATTGTTTTAATATATGAATTCATTAATACATAATACTATGTCATATGATTAAGTAAATAAAGTAAAAACCCGTGTTATGTTAGTAGTTAGTTATAAAAATAACAAATGTACCTACCAAAAATAATTCTCACTTGCAAATTCGTTTTTTATGATTTTTAATTTTTGTCTGCCTCACGCATGATTTGGATGCGTCAATATGAGGATATCATTTGACTTGTAACGCGCTAGGGGGGGAGGGGGGTTGTGGCTACCTTTAATAAAGGCAGTCTTTCAGTTGGTGGTGACCAGCAGAATACAATTTTAATTTAAATTCGAACGCTTTCAATTTTGAAAAATTTCTCCAAACCTACATCCAACTGGTGACCCTACTCGTGAAGTCATCTCGAGCGTATAGTGTCACAAAATAAATTTAAAAAACACTGAAAAGTCCATCAAGTTGCGATTTTACCCCCACATTTCCACCACCCCTCATTTGCCCACTTAACCCTTTCTCCTTCACCAGCCCTTCTCCCAACCCACCCCATGAACCGTCCACGGCTGGCCAACCGAACAATCGCCGGGTCGAGTCCACACCGCCTCCGTCTCTCCATCACGCGACGGTATTACCGCCGTCACAGGCTAATGGCTTATGGCGGGTCGTCGCCGCCACCGCAACCTCGACACAGCATCAGCCGGCGCGACACACTGATATGTATGTTGACCTAGAATCGCGCGGCGGCGTCAGCAGCGGGTTTTCGTGTATACAAAAGAAGAGGAGAGTAATATCGGAATCGATTTTGCAGTCGCCGCGGCGGCACCAGATCCCCGCCGCCGACGCCTCGCCTGCCCGGCGCCTGTGCGCGCGGTCGCCCTAGATTTGATCGTCGGTTTTACGCTCGCGGTTCGTTGCGGCCGCGGTCGGCCCTACGCAATATTTAATGTGATTCAGACGCGATCCTCAGGGTAAACAGGCAGGGGATGAGCACCGCTCCCCGCCACTCCTAGCAGCAATGAAATTAAAATATGCGCCGCTATATAATAAGCAACATTATAGAAGTATGACGTGCAGCCGGTGGTTGATGGTAAAAAAAAGTATTTAAATATTTTTCGATTTCTCGCATAGTTTCATGTAGCGCAGTTTACCGATGGGTATCCATTGGTAGAGGTCGTTGTGGGGAGGGGTATTGAAGTGGGGGCTCAGCCCGCTCAAAAGTCTTTCGAGCTCTCTTATATAAAGACAAATACAATTAAATGTAATATTATTTTCTTTATAAATATTATCCAACATGTCTTTAAAAATGTCTTTACTATGCACCTACATAGAATATTTTAATAGTAATATAAGATATTAGTAAATATTTTTATTGAAAAATAATTCTTTATTTGAACCGACTGCGATTATATAAAATATAAATTATAAAAGCCTCATTGCTATAGCTCCTTCTGTATAAGTTGAAATTCAACGAATCACTGTAGGTACACGTAAAAAATGTCTGCAGAGCGTCGGTGATGGACAATTTGAACTTAAACACTTATATAAAATACAATTGTGCACATGTCTTTTCAGTTTTTTTTTTAAATTGCTATAAGAACAACTTCAGAGGGGTATTGTTTCACATTTTCAAACCTAATGTATTGAAAATTGAAAATTTGTTATTTCATTTTAACCATAGTTTGCCCCCCCCCCCCCAATTGTAGTAGCAGATTTTCGACCTTTTAGATGCCTGTTATAGTGTTCTATATATTATAATATAAGAGTAAAACCCATTAGACGTTCATTTGACAGTCCCTTACATGACTTGGTGCTATATTCGTGTAACTCGGTATATACTTATACTTTAATATTAGGTACCTATGTTTTATATATAAAATTATATCATTATAGATATATCATTAATGCGTTTAGCGTTTGTTATTTAATGAATTTATCTAAAATCGCTCGTTGCTGCGGTAAATGATTGTTACGATCAATAGTAGAATAATATGATATATATTTTATATAAAATTAAAAATTAAAAAACATTTTTATTAATCAATATAAAAAATAATTGAACCTCTGAAATTTAAATTTGATATAAGTACCTAGCTATATTTTAAAACTTTATATTGCGGGTCCAGAAAAATTAGAACGCTTGGAGAGTGAGATCGCCTTCACTTATATTGTTGACGGTACCTATAAATTCGTTAGTTTGCCGAATCATAATATTGTTCTCTTCTGTTTGCGTCTCCAGGGAGCTGCAGAAATAAATCCACGTTTGGAAATAAATTCGTGTCAGATAATATCTTAACCTTTTTCTATACGATTTTATTTTTAGACAAGTTTGATCCCGACTGCTATACAATATGTAGGTAGGTACCTTCATAGTTAGTTGTGCTTTAAATTCTTTTATTACTTTTCAGTCGTTGTGTTAGCGGCTGAAAGCAGTTTTTTCGATTACTTAAAAGTCGGTGGAGGCTAGAACGGCTGAATAAAGGTTAACCATAGAGTTCGGATTGTTTATTCATTACTCATAAGGATATTTGAACAAAAAATGTCATTGATAGATTTGTGAATGAAAAAAAATAAGATGGGGAAAAAAATATTATTTAATATTAAGTGACTTATTATTATTTAAAAAAAGTTCACATTTGATATGTTATTTTATATTATACAATGTGTAATAAAAATATGATTTCATGCTTAACAAAATATTTACTATTTTTTTTATTTACTTACTACAATTATGGTAGAATTATATAAGCCAAAGGTATAATATATATATTATATACCTATTCTCCATCAAATATTTTACATGATAAAAACAAAAATGTCAGCATTAAGCGAGCTTATAATTATCAAGTACCAATATATGATACACAAAATTGATATTCTGTTTCGCAGCAGTTTTGATGATAATAATCCGAGTCTATGTGCAATAACCTGTATATCTCAACCATCACTATAATCATACTTAAATACATGTACACAATATAATACAGAAAATACTGATTCTCAAAATCTATATTCATGACACTGCTATAAGTATTTTTCTCAATAATAATCGTACCCCTCTATATTGCTAGGAAAATCCTGGATCCACGCCTGACCTAGGTATAAATATATAATTAAAATACTTTCGTGTGTCGTTGGAAAATGTTTGTTACTACTATAATAATACGTGTCTGCCAACGTTTTTTGTGTTTAAAAAAATATTTATATTTACAACTAATTTATACGATAATAATAATAATAATAATCATAATTACAATAATAATATCGTTCATAAACAATGCATAATAATTATATATACATAATAATACATATTACTATACTGTTAACACTTGACGAGCTTAAAGCGTTGGGCAAAACAATTTCGGTATCGAAGCACCAACAACACCCACTAATTCTGAATTTTTGCGGTAACTGTTTTGAAATGTATAAATGGGTAATATACAAAATATATATATATAGCTATGTATTCAGGCAGTATATAGTTGTGTGCGCGCTTGCTAACGAACCAGCTCGAATTGATTTTACTTCCGACTCCTGTGCTGGTAGCGGAACGCTTACACTATACACATAGGCACACAGCTGGTGTAATAATAATAATAATAATAATGACGCTCAGACATTAATCAAGATAAAAAAAAATATATATAAAAAATGTATTTTCCTGATTACGGTCATTACACACGCAGGCCATAACGATATTATTAAAAAAAAAAAAAAACACATAGAATCCACGACCGGACAAGCTTACAGTCATCGCGTTTTGTTAAATGTTAAGTATATAATGGAGTTATTACGAAAACGTAATTTTTGGACTTGACACAAACAGCATATTAGAACAATAATTAGTTTTAAGATAATAACAACGTTTAGTTAAGTACATGATATATTTTTTATCGTTTAACACGACCATATTTTTAACATGGTTCTGTAAAATATGTTTTATATATTTTAAAGAGCACAATATTGTCATTTTAATTTTTCTGACTATAAAATATGTTTTTACTATTCCTATTATAGTATTATTGGATATTAATTCGTTGGTTGTTCTATTACGTATATTTTAATGAACAAATTTCAAAGACGAAGTTGATTCAACTACTTATGTGTGTGTATAGGTATAGTATTAGGTACTTTTTTTCGAATCGTCGATCATTATTTTTACTATCGATATCTATTATAATAATATCGATGTCTGGACTTTGTTCTTTTGATTTGAAAATCGAAAAGTGTAACACGCGTGTCTATTGTAGTGCATTCAATTGGGAAAATACCTCTCACAGTGTATATATTATAAGAGAAACTTATACGGAACAGAAAGTGTGTGTTTAATGTTTAGACTGAACGTCTGAAAGGAAACGAGTTGAAAGGCGTTTATTATCATTATTAAAATAAGGTCAACATTGCGACCGAACCGAAAATGACGGGTTTACAAGTACCTACGTACATATATGTGCACTACGTGCCGCTCAACAATATGATTCCTCCAGCTTCTGGAATCGGTGATCGTGTATCGTATTTCGTGTGTATTACAATAACCGAGTGAAGGACTACTTCCTCGTGAATTTATAACGAGGGTTACCGTAATACTGTGACGTTTTCGTTTTAAAAAAATGTGTTACAAATGCGGTAGGTAGGTAGGTAGGTAGGTATATTATGCGAAGATGGAAACAATTTTTCAAAGCCGTTTTCTTACGTATAATCCTTTATAAGATATAATATATAATATTATATTGCTAACAAAGCCGCACAGAGTGCGAGAAAAGTTATTACTTCCGTCTGAAAATAACACATATTACGATTTTGAGAAAAATATAAAGAAAAAATGGTTCTGAAAATCCTGTTGTGTGCGTATACCTAACTCCTACCTGCAGGCTGCCTAGCGCCTATATCAACCTATCTTTACTATGAAAGGCATCTCTGATTTACACGGGACGGTGACGACGTGTCCTTCGTTATTTTTTTTCTCTTGGGCCATTGTTGGCGTTTTATGGCGCTAAAGGCCCGCCGCAGGTACCTTTTCGGGGGAAAGAAGAATGTTTAAAAAAAAAAAATTAACCTCGATTTCCTCTGAATACACAAACATTCCAATACAACGCACAACCCTCGGGGTGCGGGTTCCTATTGAGAGAGAGGGAAAAAAATCTGTCTTTTGTACGGAAGACATTAAGATTTATATGCGTGCGGCTCACTCACAATTGTCGCCAAGTTATTATTATTTTCTTTTGCCCCTAAAGGGACCGATAATAACGCGCATACACGGGTGTCCTCTCTATCATCCCCTGCGCGGTACTCGCGTACATATACACACTCACACACAAACGCAAACCGTAAAATCTGTGGACATAATAATTCATCTCAACTATGGGGCGGGTGTCGGGTTTCTCGGCAACGTTCACTCGTGCCCGAAATTTCGGTACCGATTGTTTTTTTTTCTCTCTCCCTCTCTCTCCTTTTCTCGTTTGAAAATTAAAAGCCGCACATAATATATTATATGTGCGTTATTATATTGTGTTGTTGTATATAACGACCCGTGAAAGACCGAATCGTATATTATTATATTATATACACACGAATATTATATATTGATCTATAGCATTTTCGCGGTAACTATACTTAAACATATTATAATATACACAATAAGACGGATTAAAAGATAAACGTAAACAACAATATAATATATCATAGTATAAATAAATTATTACTTGGGTGTGCGCATTTGTTTTGTATACCTATATATACACTCCGGCAGGCAATAAGTCGTTACGATAGTTTAATCCATTTAGATTCGGATGACTGTATTATACATATACCTATACATATTATAATGTTTCGAAGTATCGTACAGAAGTCGTGCATGATACTGTGTAGGTACCTACTGCTGCTACAGTATTATATTATGTCTATTGCATTAGAAGGACGACACTGCAGCACGTCCTCCCTACAAACACGTGGTGTACAATATTTTGTTTCAACTCGAAAATTTGACATTTTGATATTCTTGTCCTCGCGCCCTTGTCGATATAGGTACGCGGCAATAACGTAGTTGGTGTACTATTTAAGTATTCATACGAGTCGATTTCAGCATACATATTCGGTATCGGTATATAATAATTCTCGATCATATTGAATATTAATGTCCAACGAAGACGTGATAACGATTGTAGCTCGCCTTTTATTCCGATGTCACGCGCTGTTATAATATATTGAACAATGGCTTATAATATGCGCATATAGCCTTAATTTATTTATTTTATATTTTTTTTTTCGCATCTTGCCTTGTAAATTAATTGGGACGTTCGTCGCGATCGAACGGAAACACAAACTAAGTCGTAACTCAACGTTTGCATAAAATAATATAATATACCGTAGCATATAATAAATTGATATAGGAAATTGTCCGAGGTGCAAAAACGATTTATATCGTTGGCGAGTGGCGCGACACTTGATAAATCACGGTAAAAATAACTAATGATACCGTATATTGTATAGGTATCCACGTAATTTTTCAAGTTGAAAACTAGGTATCCAATATACATTGTATATTGTGATAAAATAATCACTAAAATCATTTAAAAATTCGAGATGAAAATTAATAAATACGAATATTCATTATCGTTCATCAGTTATGCAACTTAATATAGGTAGATACATATATTATCCAGGTCTTAGACGGATAAAGTTTAAAAAAAATTTGTTTTTATGTCTAACTTATCCACAAGAATAATTTTTCTTTTTAAATGCTATCGACGTACTTTGCACATTTTTATTGTATACGTCATAATAGTCAGCCAGGACAAAAAAGTGTATTACTCATACACACTTCCAAATGTGTGCGGTTATCCGTGCTGAATAATAATTAATCTTTTCATTAAATTTTAATTGATCGTTAAATCGATATATTATTAAATACTTGTACAAAATACAACTGACAATATTAATTGTAATTTACCATAGAATTATAAATTATAACTCAATAAAACTATCGTACAGTAAATTGAGTATGTACCATTGTAAACGATCACATTTGAAAACTCAGTAAGTTAAGTATAGTTGGTTTGAATTATATTTTGGTTGGTCCATATGAAAATAAATTCGAATGGCAGTATAATGTTACCAATGTTATTTCAAGGAACCGCTCAGATCATTAAACTAAAGCGTGTTAAGTAAATATTACTATTTTCAAGTTGTGTACAGTTCCAGTTCACCTTTGGCTCGAAGCCCAATTACTTAATTCGTTCGGTGTTTTTGTAGGGATTTAGATTGATATTTATGTCAGAAAGCAATGGGTCAGAGGGATCTTACTTAAACACGATTTCAGTAAATTAATTATTTTAATGGGATTTTATCCAAGAACTTAAAATAAAACGGTAGAGCTATGACGTTACAGTCTTGCAACATTTAATGTGTTGTTAAGTCTTTTTGATACTGTTTTGTCCGTTGATTAAAATTAATTAAATTTTAATGAATTGATCCATTAGTATTTTAGTTACAGAGTGTATTGTCTATTATACATTTATACTTATAATATAATATAGGTAAGCGTGTATACGTCTAGCCTCTAAAAGCATAATACTTAATAAAATAATTTTATAATTATTATAACATGTTGCACATAATTATGTTTAAATATTTTAACAGTATTGAGTTATTCAGATTGTACCTATATAAATTGCAAAATATTTTGGAGATCATCGAGGACCAGTGGTATCCCTTAAGCTAAATTTGGAACACTGCGGGCGATTGAGGTTAAAATAAAATGTATAAATATAAAAACAACAACAATAATATACAAACTACAGCTGCTTCCCCAGCATCCTAAGATACTGTAGCGAGGTTTTTAAAATTGTGTTTTGGCGACTGTCCACGGCGCGGCGTATGGTTTACTATATAATAATAATAATAATAATAATAACGATATAGTTCGGACATGTTGATTACAATGAATTATTATTGCCCACAACGGGATCCTCGTCGTGACAGGAAGGTTCTGACAGAAAAATACACTCGTATACAATACATATATAAAAATGTACACACACGACGTTTTATTACCCATTTCGTCGAATATATATGCCGTTCGATGAATACGTCTTATTCTGGAAGTAATTTATCGTTTTCTTGTGTTTGCAGGAGACAATCTGAAAGTGTGTCAGTCGAGGAAGAGCTGTTGCAACGCCGCCACCGAGGCTCGGTTGATCGACATGGTGGACAGCGAATACAAGAAACACCTGGCCGCTCAGGCCGGCTACGTTTATGACCTGCTCAATTCCACCGCCCATCACTTGCAAGGTAAACAGAAAACAAAATAAAATAAGAAAAATATAAGAGAAAAAAAATACACACAAAATGTGCTCAGGGGACGACACGCGCCCCCGCTGGTGTGTTATTTATATAAATATATATAATGTTATGTTATGGCTTATTTATATATGCGAAGGCGGACGGTCGTAAAAATAAAAATAAAAAAAAATCCTAAGGGATATCTTTTACTATTATTATTATAATTTTACGCCTACATTATGTTATCAGCGAAAAAAGTCACAGAAATCGCTATGTATAAAACCGGTCATGAATGAATTTATTAAACGGTAATTTTGATCCATAGCTGGTCGGATTTCGAGTCTCCTTCTTTTGCGTTTATGCGGCTATAACGTGTACTTAATACATGTAAATAGACAACACTCTGAGAAAAAGACCGACGACTGTTTCTTTTGATTTAACCGACAATTTGCATTTACTAGGTAGTTACTACACCTTAATTATCAATAAATTATGTATGTTCATTGTTCATTATTTTTTTCGTAATAAATCAATATAGTTGCTTTAACCCAGTGGAACAGAATAGGTAGGTACGCTATAAAGGTGCAGTGACCGCACACCTTTTTTTAAGGGTTGGGTTGGTGGTTGGTTACCGCGTGTAATCGTGGTCAACTTTCGTTAGGGTATACTTACATATTATTAAAGGTTAGCAATTTGTGGTTGATTTAAATTCAACACTATCGGTATTCAGTTCTACTTAAATTGTTTGTAAATTGTAGGTGGGTCGTGGGTGTAATTAAAAAAAGTTGTGTAACACTTTTTTATAGTTCGGCGCAATTGGTTGCACATATAAAACGTATGCATGTAAATATTATTAAATATGATATCTTATCCTAGACAGACACTTGTTTTCTTCATCTTGAGGATAAGAGGAAAAAGCTGAACTGCACACTTCCCTTATTATGACACTGCCACGCTCGAACTTAACATAATCCCTTGAACTTTATTTAATATTAAAGTATAAAACTCTCCTATACTGTATATGTGGATGACCTTATAAACTATCTAATTTTCCAGGATTTGGCTCGCAACGAATTCGGCCGAATATGTAGGTAATAATAATATAGGTATAATGTGGGCTGTATGAAAATCGTATTACATTTATTTCATAATACAAATCCTAACCATTATGGACATTGTCCTCAGGGTTTTTGTTGAGAACTCTAATAACATAAAATCATTCAAGCCTTCCAAAATATCCGCCTTCGCCTAATTGCCGGAACTCCCCGCAGGTACTTCTCAAACAAATCTCTAAAATCTGACCGCAAAATCCGTTCAATCAATGAAACTACTACATTTTTTTATAAACATTTCCATGCAAAACTTTAATCCAATTCCAACTAGCTCATCAGTCATCAGTAATTTTACTTCAAACACACTTCTCGAGATCCCGCCCATCCGTCTATAACGGAACCGGTGCGGTGACCTGAACATTTAGATAATTTAAAATTCTTAGGTTGTTTCAACTGTGTAGTCATTACTTTCATGGAATTTTTTCTCATTTATCTTACTTATAGTTAATTTCAAATACTTTTAAGACTACTGAAATATATTGCCATATTGTTTTTAAAAAAAAATTAATATTATAGAACACAAATATGAATATTATGTTAACTTTAAAACGTTTACTATAGGTAGTCTATAAGTAATAATATTTTATATCAACTAAAATATTTTTTGTGTTATATTAATATGATAAGTATTTCTTTGATACAAAATGTACCTAAAACAAATAGGATTATATTATATTTAAAGTCTTTCTTTTCATGTACTAAAATATATAATAAAGTAAAAAAAGTTGTACATTTTATGCTACTTTCTTCTGTTTCGATTAAAATTAATTTATAACAAAAAGAGCAATTTCATTATAAATTTTTTAGAATTGTTCTTAATAAATTTATATTAAATAACAAAACCTTACTTAATTATAATAGGCTAGCAATTTCCTTAGACTTTCTTATATATATAGACTAAAAGCTGTGGTTTTATCATTAATTCGCTCTCAAACATTTTTTCGACTCGTAAGTCGTATTATGTGCATTATTAGATACGACATTTTATTCTGAACAAATTGGTTTTCCGTCAGCAACCTTTAAATTATTAGACGTAACAATATTATAAGTGGTGTATAACAAAGTATATTATTTTTACTACCTACCACCATGTGAATTTATATTTTAAAATACTGAAAATTATTTGGCCCATAGTTTATGTACTTATACATTATTTTATATATTATATTACTTATTAATATATTTATTTTAGGTAAAAGTAGGAATACTGGCAAAACTGAAGTTTAACCGATAAATCCAAGAGTTTACCAATTTATTAATTCGGTCAAATTACGAATGATTATTGTAGTTCTGATTTTTACAAACTATAATTTTTGGGAAATATTAGGATAAATAATTTATCATAGTAAAACCTATTCCCTAATATAAAAAATAAACTAAAAAAGAAAAAAACCAAATTGGATGAGATAAAATATAAATTAGTATTTGAAACTTATTTTACATAATTATTTAATTTTAACTTATTTTATAAAGAAATAAAAAATATGAATTGATAAACCTTGATAACACTGCGTGTTTTATTTTTATCAAATTGATAAGAAAAAAAGTAAATTGTAAATATTCAAAAAAAAAATTTTCTGGGTAGGTACCGTAATATTAAAATTAAAAATAAATAGAAATTTTTTCTCACAATTTACGAAATATTCCAAAATATGCTAAATGGGTTAAATATTCTCTAACCCATGAAATATTCTCAAATATGCAAAAAAAACTTTTTTCTACGCATTCAGAATTGAACGAATCGTCCACAGTTTTTACTCTCATAAGACTGCATAGACCCAGTAACGATATGTAAAAACATATAAATCCGGTCTTTAATCATCATCATTGTATATATTTAATTAACAAATAAAAATATATAATTTAAATCATTTATAATTATAAATAAACTAAAATTTTCAAATATAAATTGTATTTCAATGTATTTGATTCAGACATTTTAATTTCCAACATATTTATATATTTCGTAATAGATAAGACGTATACCTATACTAAGAGATACCATTTTTTGTTTGTAAAAGCCAGAACTACAATAATAGTTCATAATTTACTAAGATCGAACGACAAAAGTTCAAATGTACCGACAGTAGTCTATAAATTCTAGATTTCGCGCGTTAAAGTTAAGGTTACCGGTATTCGTACTTTTATCATAATAAACCTATTGGTGGTATAAATAGTGTAATACCAAAATGTTTATTGATCATCTAAGTCTGATTCTAACAATTCGTAATAAAGATTCCGCCTTCTATATAAAATAATATTTAATATACCATATATATAATAATATTATCGTTATCGAAGAGTAATAAAACGGTATTTAATCGCACCTAAACGGTGAACATGCAGTAATATTGTTTTGGCGTGTGAACCGCCCTCGGCCGAAACGTCTCGCACCGTATATCGTACCTATACCTACGTGTATTGAACACACAATATATCTTATATCCATGTACACGTACCATGGCGTTATGAAATGACAGAGTATATAAAATAGTTTATCCAATAACGAAACGCATATAAAAAAAAAATAATTTAATAATCACCTATACCACGCGGCGATAACCATCTAGACCTGCAGCAGGAGCAGCAAGGGGTTGTGCCGCATATACATTGCGTTATGCCGTTATGGCGATTGTCGACCGTCCTTTTCTTTTCACGTCTTTTTGAAAAAAACGCGTATATATAATGATAATAACAGCGTAGGTATATATAATATATATATATATATATATATATATATATATTATTATTATGTTGTATACAATATATTATATTATATAGACGGAACAAAGACGAAATTATTAGCCGGCTACAAATAATTATGGCACACGATGGGGGTGTCCTTTTTTCTTTCGTGTTACGCATTATATATTATGTTTTCAATAATATATACATATAATAATATATAAACCATGGTAGACCTGTAAAATGTGTGCATTTTAGCTGTCGGCAAGGAAGCTTAATAAAATATATTTATATTATAAAATCGGTATAAATATAATATTTTTCGTAAAATGTCTTAATAGTGTAATATAATATTTCAACTTTTAACTTTTTGTCCTAAAGTTTTGTTTACTTCAAAGTCGAGTATAAACTACCTATATTTGAAACATTTTTATTTTGAAATCACTAAAATGTACTCAGGGAACTAGTGTAGCCACCTGTTGTAGTGAAATTAATCAGACCGCGGTACACGTGAGTTTCACTCCGCTTTCGGGATTGCCGCGACTGCGCCATTTTCGCCGGTCGTTGGTGTGTCTGGATCGCAATTCGCGGCTCACAGCTGCAGCAGCAGTCTGGTTTGTCCGCAAACTCGTCGTAAATAACATAATAGGTACCTTACGACGCACGGTCTATTATTATTATCAATAATGTGTTCAGCCGGTATATGCGCGTGACACACACACGCTGCACGATGAGTCGGTCCGTCGGTCTCACATTAGATGCTCCCTGTAGACAATAATAATAAATAATAATATAATAACATACAATAATAATATATCCTATAAGACCCGACGGCGTACATAAAAATATATTTTCACCCCGGTTGACGAATGACGGTGAATAAACGTTCATTTCGGTATACTGCACACTCGCACGACACGCGGGCCGCCGCCGCCGCATTCCAGCGATAGACCCCCCCCCAGCCGCCGCGGGCGACGTCCTCCGGGCACTATAGCAAACTGCATTCCAGTCCAGATCGGCGGGTCCCATTCAATTGTTTCTTGTATTTTCTCCCTCTCCTCCGACCGCTCTTTTAATTCCGTTTCATATAATCTGATTTTTTTTATCATTATTATTCATTTCGTTTTCATTTTTTTCTCCTCGCGTATCTATAAATATACATATTACATAATATTATACCGCCTTATTAAACCCGTTGCGCGTTACCCGCGGCCCTATCGTACTTAATAATTTTATAACAGCCTACAACGAGTTTAATAATGATATATATATACGCTAAGTACACCACACGGCACACGTACACAGTGCGTGCACAAACGATCCGATTCCAAAAATAATATGTCTATATAATATATCGAGTGATCCAATTAACGTAAGACCTTCAACATTTCAAAAACTATTAACGCTTTGAAAATACCTTTTTACATAGCTTTATGTCGCTAGAAAACATTTTTTTTTCTAAAAGATGATACTTTTTACTGAATTGTTTTTTTTTAATTTTTTAATAACGCTCGTCAAAAAAACACTTCATGTATTTTTAGATCCATATTTTTTTAGTTCTTTGATGTACAAAAGTCGAATTTTGGAGGAGTAGCTAAAAAGTATTTAAAGTTTTGATGAGTGGAGTGGAGTAGTGCAAGAGTACCTCGCAAAATGTTGGTTTCACTACTCCGTTCGTCTAAGCTTCAAAGTTATTACAAATTAACTATACTTTTCCGGAATTTGATTTTTATAAATATAAATACTCCGAATATTATTCTGCTTTAGAATAGGCAATTTAAAATGTACGTTTTCAAAAGAATAAAAACTTAAATATAGATTACGATAAAAAATAGTAAAAACTATAAGTTTTTTTTTTAAATGTTATTTTGTAATAATTATTTAAGTTTATGTAAAATAAATACATTCAAAAACATATCTTTAGTTTTATGAAATAATACGAGTGTCTTGTTAAGCTAAATGGCCGATCACCCAGCATATACCATTCTACTAAAATATAGTTACAATGACAGCGTATGTTATATTCGCTGTCGATTAGTCTGTAAATGCACATATTATCATAACTCATAAGTATATAGGGCGTACCTATAGTGATGTGCAACCGTAGCAGCTACCGCATACCGCTGGGGTGCACACGCCCGGGTGAGAGACGGGCACATGTGTCGCCGATACTTGACCTATATAATTTATTATTATAATATATGTTTACTACAGATGTATATAATATATATCAATCGCTTCGATTGTCGTCGGACTCGTCAACTCTCGGAGTCTTAGTCGCGAAATAATTATACGCAACCATTGAGTTCGACGTGTTAATAGCTGCGTAATCGTCCATTTGATTTACCTAATTAAAGACACGAATCATATTTGCTAAAGATCGTGTGTGTGTGTGTGTGTGTGTGTGTGTGTGTGTGTGTGTGTGAACTATATCGTAATAATTTCGCTTGTACATAATTGCGGTGCGTACGATCGTTGTGCTAATTTAATATCAGTTTATTATGTACGTATATAATATTATATGCGCAGTCGACAGAAATTAGCATATTATATAAGTTATGCCATTACAATATTTTATTATTATATTTACAAGGTACGTCGATGATTATAAATTGTACGTTTTCTTTGGAGACCACATAAAACATAATAAGCTAAAACGAGTATGAATTTAGCTAATGATCTTCTATACGCGTATACATTATATCCGTATATTATAATATAATAGGTATAATAATTATAATCACTATTACACAAATCCACGTCGAGTATTCAAAATCAAATCGCAGTAATAAAAATATACGATCGTAATTATTTCTGTCTTTTTTTCATATACTCGATTTAAATTCTACTCGTAGTCTGTGCAAACTGCGAAGTATGCAAATGTAGTATGCAAATTATATTTTTATTGTATCTTATTGTGTATAGTCGAGGGCAGTTTTATTAAGTATTTGAGTACTGTTAATAGCTATCACAACACCCATGCTTAAAGCCTTAAATACATGTATAGGTTTACCTACCTTTTTTATTTTTTGAATTTGTTTTTTTTCTTATATTATTATAAGCGTACATATAATTTACTCCTATAACGATATACGATTAAAACTTTCGACAAATTAATAGAGATTTGAATGTGTTTTCGAAATCCTCGTCACCACCCCGCGGATATCAATACTTGTGAAGGAAATAATGAAGAAGGCTAAATCAGTGTAACAACGTAATATTGTAATATTAATATGATGTCACATGCGTGCATGCGTCGGGATAATATGCAGACCGCAGACGCATCAAATCGTGCACCGGTTCTAATTTCCTACCGTAATAATAATAAAATAAGCTATCACTTTACCATTGCGACCTCTCGTTTGAATTTCGAAATCAGAGGCGATCACATGCTTATTAAACGCGTAATCAACCCCGCCAATTTTACTCAACGTTTTCTACGCGTCTCTGCAAATAATAATATTGTGTATCAGATCAAATTTGAATAGTTGACACAAGTGAATTCGTTGATGGAATAATATCATACCAATTACCATTTCAAATTGAGAAAAAACAACGCGATGCCCATCAAACTTACCCATCCTTGAAAGTAAAATTAAAGATTTTACGCTGGCAAAATTAATCCCTAAACTAGCTTTATAAACGTTTTAGAAACAATATGATATATTTCCGCTACAAAATGAGATGGTTCAAACAAGAAAAAATAGAACATAACAATAAAGTAAAATATTCCAATAATTAAATTTCTAATCTACAATATGAAATTCAAATTGCAATAAAATAAAGTAGTTGTGACTCATTATCTACTATATAATATCATATAATAATGTTGTTTTAATTTTCAGTAGGTTGTATTAAAATATAAAGTTATTATTTTGTTTATAAGAAAACACGTTTTTCTTAAAATTTATAGCATTTTGAAGTTATAAATGACACGTCATGTACACGACCTTTAAATCCTTTAAGTACCTATAGAGTTTTATAATATTTCTTCAAGTAATTGTAGAAACATATGTGTATCATTTATTTTACTATACTATTTTATGACACATACTACAATATTTGTAAAAATTGTAATTCAACTTTTTCCTCAGGGATATTAAGTTGTTTGTTTTTCCTGAACAATTTTAAAACCTAGACACGTGTGTATTTACTATTTAGCGATTCAATATTATATTATATAGTATAATATACGTCTTACGTATCGGATAATAGGTATAGGTACTTACCGCAACACGAGCGTGACACTATATAATATAATAATATAATATCTAACCATTATTATACTTACATCCGTATTCTATTATAATATATTGTATTTCGAAAACTATCGTTTCAGATCACATGACGCACATGATCCGGAAGTCCAAGAGCAAAACGGTCCGGGTGCTGGCGGACGTGTACGCTAGCATCGAAGGACCGGCCGCGGGTCCGTTGGACGCGTTCTACGGGCGGCTGTCGCGGTACGTGCACGAGGACCCGGAAACGACCCCGGCGACGAGCCTGGAGGACGCGACTTCCCGGCTGTTCGCCGACTTGTTTCCGGTCGTCTACCGGACGGTGGCCGCGGCGGCTGACAGACCGGACGGCGGCGCCACCGAGTTCGACGAAGATTACGTTCAGTGTCTAACTGGCAAATCGTTCGATGTCAAACCGTTCGGCGACGTGCCCTACACGCTGGCCAAGGACATTTCCAGGACGTTCGCCGCCACCAATGTACTCGTACACGCACTAAGGTAATTATCGTATATGGAGAGTATTGACATTCAGCTTTATTATTATTATGTTATAAGTTAAAAAATATTTTATTGTTACAAAATCTACTGTAACAGCATAAACATGACGGTGTAGTCATAGTTGACACAATGGCACTTGACTACTCTGCGAACTTTCCCCCCTCAATATTCAATATTATTATCATGATAATTGTTAGTCAATCATAAAATACTTTTTTACCATGGTAAATATAGTTAAATGAGGTTACCCCATCCAAATTAGTTTTTATAACTTATGTGTCAATATGAATATCTATACCTACGTAATATGTCTGATTACCCTACCAGAAATTGTGCGCACATTTATGGTTCTATATAGGTAACAGGTAAGTAATAACAATAATGTGTATGATTAGAGCATAATAATGTTTCATAGATAGCAGTAGTCGGTGTATGAAATAATACTGATCGAAATATCGAATAGTCTGTTCAAATTTTAAATAATAAGGAAATAGTTTTAACGATTTTTATTTTAAAAATATACCAAATTTCATTTCATGATTTTCACTGTATTAAATATTTCAATTTTTAAAAACAAAAATGGTTTTGATATCGTCAAATTATTACTTATTTAAATGTAAAAATAAGATATACTATAGACATACCTATCTTTAAATTAAAACTAAGAATTTCGTAATTTATTACAATAGCTACTATATAGTTACGAACTATATTACGTATCTTGATTCCGTAACTTTGTTACACTACCTGTAGCTGATTATATACTGCCAGACACTGTGTACGTTTGGCTGCGTCCCTGACACCGATTGATAATAATGTGTTCAGAAAACCGTTCGTATAATATTGAGATCGCGTGAATGTCAATATAATGTTTATTGAATTTCATCACTTACGCCTTAATAATAATATTATTGTATGGTGTAGATACGGTGGCCAACTAGTGGATGAAGAGCACTCCCGGTCGTGGCTGGGCTACGGAAACACGGAACAGTGTTCGGCGGCGTTGACCCGGATGAGACAGTGCTCGTGGTGCGACGGAAAGGACGCGAAACCGTGTCACGGGCTGTGCGTGAACGTGATCCGCGGGTGTCTGGCCAGGGAGACGGCGCACCTGGACGCGCCGTGGACCGGATACTACGAGGCCGTCGACCGGCTGGTGTCGGCCATCAACAATGGTCAGTCGTCGGTGTGTCTGGAGGACCTGCTCAGATCCCTGCACTCGAGGATATCCGAAGCCATCATGTACGCGATGAACCACGCTTCCGATATACAAAACAACGTGAGTAGGATTTTTTCATTTACATGATTATGTTCGACTCTCGTGTCAAACACCGCTTGGGATAGTTTTAAATATTATATGTATAGGTACTCATTTATTATAAACCTTTAACTTATATATATATAATAGGGCCCTGATTATAATATTATAATTCTCTCACGGACTTGCTGTCTCAATGGAATTGAGAAAATATAACTAAACGTTTGGTAAATTTGTCGCTCTCCACGTTTCCGCTTTTTTGTTTTGTTTAAGTTTCATTCACTTTTGAATACCATGCGTATGACTATAATAATTACACCTATGCTGGAAACATAACAGGAAGGAATCAAAATTTGTATATTATCACTATAGTGGCGCAATTTGGACAGCACAAAAATTAAAATCCAATATCATTGTGTTTTGTCCCACTTCTTAAATTGGTTGAATGGATAAATTCTAAACAGGGTTTGTACGGCTACATAAAAATATGCGAATTAAAAGAAAATTGTAATGACGCCAATGATATAATCTGTTGTAGATTTATTTAAAAATCATGTTTATGTTAATTTATTCGTATTGTATATATACGTATTTTCTACTTACCAAGCAGAGATTAAATTTCTTTATTATATTCGTTTCCTAGTTGTACCTATTTCAATCCGTTAGTCTAATCAGTTTGTCGTAATAATAATCATTGTATCAACATACGAAACAATCATAACGCGTTTGTTTGATTATGTTTTGTTTATCATATTTTAATAGTGTTTTAATAATAATTAATACTCATATTGTAATTATAATAAGTTATAAATAATAAAACATTACACCAATGCATTTAATAATAACTAATATAAGATTCCTCGCGATTCTAACGTGTTATGTTGAATTGAGGTCACGCGTGATCATATTTATACAGTTTTTTACTCTGATAACGAAATTCAGGGACGCACACATGTATTATTTTATATTTACCTATATACCTATGTGTGGTAAGTAGTGTTGAATGCAAATTTTCGTGCAGTGCCTAATGAGTAATGAGTAAATGATGCGGTCGGAATATTTAGGTATCTTATGTGGTATACCTCCTGTACGCCGCGGTACGCCGAAACCGAACGTTGTTCTCCCTCTCTCTCACTCACTCTCTCTCTCTCTCTCTGAAGAGATGAAACGAAAGACCAGGTGGTCCGAACTCGTGGAATTCAAATGATATGGCGATTCCCCCGCAGATATCAATGACTCTGGGAGATCGGATGACTCCGACACGGTTTTACTGAATGGTTCAGGCGGCATAATAACAATATAATACGTACCCATTATAATAATATATAACATAACGCGTATACGCGCGGCGGCCGTCGACGGGACCCGAAATACCGACCAGACGGAACGGTGCGCCTAGTAGCGCCACCTGAGATCACGAGACGACGACGACGTGCACATCGCCGCGGTCGTCTTCGTCGGGGCGAGGACCGGTGCAACGCGTATGACTCATCGAAATGAAATGCTGGACTTCCATTGGTCCGGCGAGAGGAATTCCGATCTGCCGGCACCTTTCACGCACACACACGTAAACGCACGTGTATACTTTATGTATTTTATGTGTATTTATATACATATATATATATATACACAGACGTAGGCGTGTACACAAACGCACAACCCTTCCGATACTAAACTCGATTTACCATATTTGGACCGGTTCCAACTCGCGCACACACACACACACACACACACACGCGCGCGCGCGCGCGCTCGCTGCACCTCCTGACAATCTGCATCATTTGCCTATATATTATATACCTACATTATATATTATATTATTTACAATCAGAACCCTATTCCACATACCTATATATACATGTATATTATATATTGTGTGTACAACAATGTGGAAGCACATGATGCGTGAACAATAAGACGAATTCGGTCGAATTTGTATAGCGCTAACGAGGTGCCGGCGGTGCATCGTGTTGCAGTGCAGGAAAAACGCGCAGGATGTTCGATTGCTATACAGCTACACCCCTCACCACACCCCAAACGGGGTTGGAAACCCGTCGATAGCGTTTCGTTCAAAACCCCGCATTAGGCACGGTACCAAAAAGCACTGGACGTCTGGACAATATAGCTGGTATAACTGCCGTTGTTGAAACGACAAGTTTGATCGGAATTCGTTTTGCGGTATCGATATAATATAATAATAATAATATTCGAGCGTTTTTCGGTGAAGATACGAAATAAATCGATTATCGCATCTGGGAACCGTTTTAAAGACTTCTACAACAACTGATCACGTATAACGTCGTAACCGAACAATAAATCATTATTCTAGTGTCGTTGTTCATTTCGTCTTAACAGCACAACCGTTGTCTTACATGTGTATCGAAGAGAATTAAAAAAAAAACCAAATGAAATTCGGAAAAATCGTTGACAATACCCCATATAAAGCAAGAATCTGAAAAGCGACGGAATTATAATAATATGCATATTATTATCGAATGGCATACTTATATATACGTACATTTTTCTCATCGGTGCTTTGTTTCAACAAAACTGGGTCAAATTAATGAAAACTAGGTTTTTCTAATTTTAATTTTGTATAGGTATACAGTAGGTATACATACCTACCTATATGGCTTTATAATATAATATAATATGTTTGTACTCTTAATCTTCATAAGAACATGACGGCAGAGTGTGGAACGGAACGATGAAAAGGGAAAATATTAGGTACAAATTTTGTATTGTAGGAATGAATACCTATATATTATAATAACGAAAGTAATTTTTCTAATATACTGAGAACACAATATTTGTTGAATACGAAAAAACAAAGTAAAATTAGGCTAATTTAAATTTATACATGTAAAGCAAATTGATAAAAAAAAAGTGAAACGAAAATGTTTGAAACTGTAATTTATTTTGTGCGAAGAAAATAGTTTCTACACTATTGCAGAAGTCTTGAACTTTTGTATAATCGAAGATGGCGAGCCCGCAAGGCTTGTATATTTATTTCGAGAATACAGGGTGCGGTTAATTCAAATAAATTACCGATACATCGTTATGAATAATTTATTACAGTACAGTCGTCTTGTGCGCGTTATACATTTAAACGTCGCGCCGTTTTTACAAAATATATAATTAGAATAGTCATTACAAATACAAACGTATTTAAGTACGTATAATTATTATTAATAATCTGCGATTAGCTACGTACACAATATACGCATGTCCAAAGGAAGTACATACGACGAGGCGGTAGAATGGACGGTCCGTCTACGGTATGGAAATCACTCTGTATATTTTAAGACAGGAATGGTTAATATACCGAGTTAAGGCCAACGATTTATATGTGTGACAAGATTATATGCATGGCGACGACGTCGGTGGACGATGCATTTTTAGCGTGTACCTCGGAATGGAATGTCGCCGTGCAGTTGGTTTATTTTTACCGGGCGTAAAAAAAACGATAGAAACACACGCACATTGCACACACACAAACCCACAGAGGGAGAGTGAAATAGAGTGAGGGAGTGTCTGGTGATGATGGGAGGGAGTAGAGGGGCGAGAGAGAGAAGCCGGTGTGTATCATTGGCAACAGGAAATTTCTTATTAGAACTCGAGTGAAGAACGGGTGTCTGGCTCCCCAATAAATCTGTCGCGAGTAAAAATTCCAACGATCGTGCCAAAAATAAGACCATTTCGTACTAGATTTGTCCCCCGAGTACCATAAACCCTTTAAAAAGTTCAACAGGATGGGCCCCACGTTTAATATTTTCTTGTTTTTTCATTTACAAAATGCTTTTAAATTTAATAAGCCTGTGAAGCAATATAAGTTTTACACTCAAAACTTTAACGCCGACAGTCCGGTATTATACCTTGACATTTTGTTGACTGTTTGAAGTTGTCAAACTAATGTAATTACAAACTATATTATGCTACCTATATTCAATATTGTATTGACAGTTTTTTCATGTGTGTTTGTTGAATTACGGACAGAGTGGTTGCTGTTTGAATAATCGCATTAAAATGTTTTGATGTATTTTACCATAGAAACTTGAAATGTATCACATACTATCATATTGTGTTAATTGCTGAATGTGAGAAGAAAAGTTATTTTTCACGTTTCATCAAACAACCATGTTTTGTGCTAATTAAACAATTTTACATTGATGTAATTAATAATATTGATAATAATATTACGATTATTTTGGATAAAACATAAAATCTTATGTGCCCGAGGAAAATCATCGGTAGTTATAATATTAAAGGTGTTAATAAGTAATAACTAAAAATAACCTTATGGCGAATTAGAATTTCGATTTATAAATACGCAGCTAGTTTTAGTGGAATAAATTCCGTTCACGTAAGTAGGTATATATAATTTCTGAATCCCCTAGAGCAATGTTTTTTTTTTTCATTGTATATCTAAAGTAATACAAGAATATATGTACATCGTACATGTTTGAAATAATAATAATAAAAAATTATGCAGATCGCCTCGCGATATAAAATGGTCAAGGGCCCGACCTTTTAGAATAATATATTTTAAATTTAACTATAGATACGTATACAATGCCAAGACGAGATAAATAAAAATCTAGTTTGTTAGGTAGCGTTGTTATTGAGTTTAACGATAAATTAAAATCCATTAAATTAAATAATAATTATGCATATTACATGTACACAATATATTATTATATAACATTCGAGACGGTACCGGAACTCTTGTGGTAGGTAGGTATCAATATTTTTTTCAATTACAATTTTGTAACGTAAAATATTGATTTCATATTAAAAAAAAAAAAAATACTGTGATATGTTCAAAGTCGGTTGTGCACGCAAATACAATAACAATAATAACAATACAATATATTATTATATACATAATAATATATGGCTGCCGAATCGATATTAAATATATATGGTTTCGACATGCCAGATGATGTTCGGTATCTCGCGATTAATCACGAAAAGTAAAACGGAACTGTTATGGCCTCTTGTGTGCATGGAAATAGGGAGAAAAAATGAAAACTGAAAAAAAAAATCCAAAGTGGATAGCTATGGAAAAAAAACCAGACAGTAATCGATGTGTTATGACGCGTTTCGAATCCGTCGATTGTGTTTAGTTAAATATATATAATTACGCAGGGCATTCACCGGGCGTGTTTACACCTCGCCTATATATATATTATATATTATACTGTTCGTTTGAATTGTGTCGCGATCAACGCGAATCGGTTTATATTAAATTGTACAGACGAGGTGTGTATAATAGTTGTCTCGAGTGTGTTCGTTGGTTCTCGATATAATAACAGTGCACTGCACGACCACAACTTGTAATTATTATTATTCGATGGTTAAGCGTACACATGACGTGTTAAGTGCCTTGTATCTATAATATAGGTACACACATATATTTCATGTATTTTCCTGAAACCACACGTTTTGAAATATATTCATAAAATCATATGTAATCGTATTTTTAAGAATTAAAACAATTTAATTTGAAAATGCATATAATATATTCAAAAAAAAAAAAATAGTTCAGGTTTTCGTAAATTAAAATATACAATAAGACAATTAGAAACTATCAAAGAAAAAATATAAAATTGTAGTTTTATGTTGAATATTTAGGTATTTTTTAATTTTTGAGGCGTATTATTTAGATGTTTTTGCATAGTTTCTTTTAAACGATATGTTCTTATATGCCTACCATATTATGATTATTAAAAAGCCTCCACGCACTGCAACATGGCTGCGGTTTTATTGAGTATTTCAGTGTATAAACTTTATGTGTCTTGCTTAACATCGGTTCTTCTTCTAGATGCTATTTATTTTATTTTATTTTAATGTATAAAATATTAAATAAGCCATTAGAAAAAAATGTTTTAGCATATCTTAGGGTTTTTAAGTGCACAAGTGCTTTCTGTGCTTTTTCAGGGCTATAATAATATATTACCAATGTCCTGGTCCTTAATCATCATCGTTCGAATTTAATTTACGACGGCAGCCTAACGTGATACGATATGAACGTTTTCGGGAGCGGCATCATCCACGATAATTAGATGTAACGTATAAAGATGCGCGAGCGAGTGTTTTAAGGACAAACTGACAAAGAGTATAATTTAAGTTCGTTATAATATAAACGCTAAGAGATGGAAGAAGAAGAAGAAGAAGAAGAAGAAGAAAACGGAGAAGGAGAAGGAGTCGAGGAAGGAGCAGGTGAAGGTGGAAGAGGAGGAGGATGAAAAAAATAGTAGTATACATATAGATATATACAAACGCGTAACACATATGAACAGTTACGCGGCAAAACCACTGCGACATTCTATCGGAGAATTCCGTCACTTATTTTTATCGTTCGACATATTACCGGAATGCTATTATGCCGCAATATTTCTCGGTAGGCTACACACACACTCACTCACACACATCACACACACATATTATAATTTAAGTCGAGCGTCAACTACGGTGCAGTAGTGCGTGGCAGCCTAGGATACTGCGCAGCGTTGAGATTTCAGAGCGGTACTTCCCGAAGCGCCGTCAAGTCGTCTCGCGCTCGTATTTTTACGATTTTTAATTTGATTAATTATCACTAATATTGTTGCTACTGTCCATCGGCCGATACGATAATAACACAATAGGGTTCGGATGTCGTTGCTTGTTATTTCGCAACTATTTTCTTATACCGACCGAATTATTGTTGTGCAAATATCTATTATCAACAATAATAATGCATATCAGTCGTATAGGTTTTAAATCGGTTTCTAATGCACGTGTTGAAATCCACAAATCCACAATCTTGATTCAATATTGGATATTTTACTTTTAAAACGTAATTTGACTTTTACAGTTTTACGTCTTCGAAATTGCATTCGAGATAAACATAATTACTGTCAAGATAAATATCAGCGTGCCATTACGCTATGCCGTCGTCTAATAGTGTTTGCTGATAGCATTAATACAAAACCTATAATACAACATTTTTTACGGAGGAATGATATAGTGCTCTACGTTGGATTTTTTTTAATATTTACATTTTTTACGAATAACCGTCAAAAACGATCCAAGTCAAGATTATTAACATTAATACTATAATAGTTATACCTAATAGTTTCTTTGATAATTTAAATATTGCAAGAAGCCAATAGTAAAGGTCACTGTAGATATACACACCTCGCTTTGGTAATTTTTATGTTCTTTATTTTGACTATACAAAATGAGAATTATGAGAGAAATGTGGTTTTGCTATAGGTACCTAAATAATGTAATATGTTAGCTAATATTATAGTGACAAGACAAAAATGTTTCACAATTTTATATTTTCAATAATTCAATCACTGTGCGCGCATATGTCTGTATAATATATAATATGCACTTCAACTTCTTAGGACCAGCGAGTTTGTTGTGAACGTCTAGTTCTACAGTTACACTGCATTCGGCACTAAATAATATTAGAATCTAGGTCAATTGCTACCCGATCATTTGTCACTTGTCGGTTTTTAGGACGATTTCCACCTGTTGGTGGACAAATCCCACCCATAAATTATACTTGTGGCTTTATATTTTTTAAATTCCAGTAAGATCAACTTCTAAAGAATTTTGTATAAATTTATTGTCAAGCCTTGGGTATTAAAAACAAACATTCCATGAATTTCGATATTGAAAACGGATTTGAATGCCTGCCTGTGCGTAATTATGTGTACGTATATTATGTACGATCCTACGAAACACTTTTTTATATGAAAAAGGATAATTAGTTGTAGAATGCATAACATGAATGTTTGAAAATTAAAAAATAAAAATAGATATTTTTAGCATCAATAACATTCGTCTGTTTTGAATCCCTTCAAATGTAATTTAAAATGTTGGATGGTAATATTGACCTAACACCATAATGTTATGGTTCGTAGTATTTATTTCTGTCTAGTGAATAAAAAAAAAAAATTCAGAATTTGAATAAATAAATTAATAAACGCAAAAATGGGGGTAAGCATGCTTAGTAAATACTTTATTATGAGTTTCATTCCGCTGTACATAATATATAAGTGCTCGATCGATCGGGAAAAAAATCAAGTTTAAACGAGTTTATTAGTATATATTATTTATATTATATAATTAATATAATAAATAATTTATGTATACTTAATATGCGTGTACCTATTCCTATTATAATATATTACCGCGAAATCATCGATTATTATGATAAATATGTAATTTATGTTTTGCGCGTATGCGTTATTAGAATGATAACAATATTTAATAATCTAATCGATTTTGGTACGTGCAACAATAATACTATTATAATTCCAACGATTAATTGCTCGTATAGTTTATTTGTATCATATTATATCATTTCATTGGACCAAATATTATACGCCACACTGGGTAATCATAGACACTCGTGATTTTCAAAAATGTCAATGTTTTTAAAAATATATGTTGACACAATTTTTAAAATTTTAAAGTTTTTAACTTGTTACAAAATAATATTTTTTTTTTAAATTACAATTTAAAAAAAAATTTAATCGGTATTGTATACTTTTAAGATTTCTTTTTTTAAATAACAATATGTGTTTTTAATTTCATATTTCAAAGTTGAATATTTTTCGGAATACTTTGATGCATGAATATCAGATACGCGACCAGCAATTTGTGTGTAATAAATATTTAAAGTATAGATAAGCTGAGTGGAGTGCTCAGGGCTTACCCGCAAATATTTGTCCATTACGGTTTACTTCACTTATCATATCTTTAAAATAAACTTACAACTAAATATTTATCTACTCGTCCGAAATTCGTTTTATATGGATATCAGAATACTCCGAATAATATCTATTATTTGCTTCAAAATATAAAATTGAAAATTAACGTTGTCATTCGAAAAATTAAAATTCTAACGAAACGATAACGATAAAAAATGTAATAACTTGCAACGACTCAAAATTATATATAAAAAAAAATATTTTCAAAAACGTCAATCAAGTAATACTTATGAACGTTCTATGCGTTAAATCGTTGATTAAATATAATATATATTTTAAATATTTTATACGTAGTCAGAGCGGTATTATATACATTATAATATAAGTATATTGCAATCGAAAAACTCGAAATTCAAGTGTTGGCAAAACGATATCGATACCCATATAATATTAATATTAATATGTATGCATTATAATCTTCGTGTCGATTCGCATTCGTCCGGTGCTCGTCCGTCCGCGTGACAAAGGCGTCTCTACCCGACGTTTATACTTACGACTAGTTTTTTACGTTTCGTTTGGTTTTTTACGTCCAGCCGTACCACAATATACCAATTCTTATTTTTTATATACGTACGAGTATTTCGTGTGCACCATATTACATAATATACGCTCTCGTTGCAGTTTTACGTTTCGCTCGTTCTCCTCCCCCCTTCTATCAGTCCACGTACTATATAATATATTTTATTGTATATATAGGTATAATTATAGGTAGGCGAAGTAGTTATAATATTATTGTGCTCCTGTCCCGACAAACGTGCGGTTGTGCGAGTGTGTTTGTATACAATACGTGCGCATAGGTCGGAAACCGGGCTGCGCCGAGGAGACTAAACAAACACCGCGTGGGATTCGGCTGGGGAGAAAAAAAATGAGAGTCAGTGTTATTATTATTATTATTGCAGTGTGTTGTCGTAGGTTTAGGTCGGTCGATTTGTCGACGAGACGACTCGAAGAGTATATTATACCTTATACGATATGTGCGTATAATATTATGTTACCTGATACCGCGCGATAACCGCGATATTCTCCTATATATACCATACGATATTTAAGGCGCGGGTTTCTACTATAATATAGTACACACATGTGTAATATGCAATCTCGCGTATACGAATATTATTAACGTAAGTAAACTCGAAGTTGTAACGCTGGTTTCATATATTGGTTGATATTGGTAATACGGGCTTTTAAAAGTGGTTATAAAACCGATATCATTCTATAATTCTATATACATATTATAATTTTGTTTATACCACTGTGCACACGAAACCATTAAATTGTGGATCCAACAACGTAGTAACGTGGTTTGTGGTGTGTTAAGAACGTATACACACGTGTGGTATATTAACCAAAGCCAACCACGATTTAATATGAATATCAACTAATCACAGCAAACGATTATTACACACTACACACGTGAATGTCTAATATTCTGTAGTGGAAACTCACCTTAATTGGGTTCACGCGGGATCGATATAATAATATTATACGTCACGATGGATCTAGTCATTCGTACCCTTCTGTAACACGAATTTTGACGAATCAAGATAAATAATATTATTTGGCACACAATTGGAAACTCAAGTGGAAACTCAATAGTTCGATGTTCCGATGGAGATAAATGTTCCAATACATTCACGGTTTTTTTTATAAAATAGTTATGCAAAGGATGGTCATTCTCTGCGTACGATATTATAATTATTGTTCGAATGAATGGGATTTTTTTCACGAAATAATAATATTCGTGTATGTAACACGAAATCTTGATAATGAAACTTATAAACACTATTACAAAAACGATCGCTTTGTATACCTATATATCATGAATGCTGCACGTCTTCATACATAATATTATTACCTACCTTTATAAGTTTATCGCATTTTGGTAAGCGAATAATTTTGAATTATGCGATGTATAAGCACACGGATTTGTAAACTGTATGCGGTCGTTATTATGCGTTTAAATTATAATAATTTGTAACTTGATTATTTCAGATTAGATACTGTAATAAAAAAAATTATAAATAAAACATTTTTACTACTTTATTATAATATTATTAAAAATGTAAAATTATGTGCAATATTTTAAACGGTTGTATCGAGTTGCAGTAAGCATACGCATAAAACAACCAAGTAAAAATCTGTTAGGTATTTGTATACAGTCTCCTCGATAAAGTGCGGATTGGACTCTTAATAATTGTATATCCTACATATTTTATGTTGGTAAAGTATCAACCGAGACGTAGGTACATAATATAATTTACGGTGCAAATTATGGTTATCGTTCCCGAGAATAATTTTTTCAAATTGAGTATAATTGCTCGGAATTCTCATTATGGTTGTGCAATAACAGAAAAATGATTTATTCGTTTCTGTCATGTCTAAGTACGGCGGGTACACGTATAAAACGTACGTAAAAAATTAAAGAAGGGAATTTCAAATACATCCGATTGTGTGTAGTGCGTCCTAACGGTTTCTCACAAACGGTACCTGTGTATTATATATTTTATTTGCTACGTATATAATATCGAGTAGTGCTGTTATTCCACCGTATACTCATTGGCCGAGGTTCTTCCGGTTTATTTTTTTTATTAATTTGAAAATCTCAAGCAATTTCATTATACTCGCTTAAAACGTATATGACGGTTTTATAATATCGTATGAGTGTGAATTATTACTATTATTATGCGCTGACTATTTACTATCATAATCGACAAACGAAAAAAAAAATGGGCATGCATAATATAATGTGCCTACGATAAAAAAAAAATATTACAATGTAAAAAACCTCAAAACTTCCGAAATAATGATTACCTACGAGAAAGATTTTGAGACTTTGCATAAAGCTTACAACATTATATTGTTATCGTTACAAAATTGTTTGCGTGAAACTCGCCACTGTAAATGGCTTTGAACCGAAACTCGCGTTTTATTTCCTATATCATATTATCTATAGCACACGAGTCTGCGCCGTGTAATTATTATATTATTTGCGTACATATTATTATTATTATTATACTGTTTCCGACTAGCGAAGGGTCCGAGCGTGGTATTTTTTTTTTTGCTAATTCGTTACTTGTTTTTTTACACACGATGACACTAATCTGTTTAACACACACTCAGTATAATAACCCCGTGCTAAACAAACATCCGTTGCACGACGACTAAATTAGGGACCGCTTTACATATATTATTATTGTTATTATTATTACTATTATTAAACGTTCGCCGTATTACATTTTTTTTCATCTGTATCAGCCATATGCAAAAATAATTATGCATACTATAGCTATAGTATAACAATATATGGGCAGTACCTACATTGATTTCGATAACGTTTTAATATAGTTGAGTGTTGATCGAATAGAATAATTAACGTTACAGTGGTACGTATACTGATGGTGGCTTTCAAAAATATATTGTTACATCGGTACGAGGGACAATTAATACTGCGAACTAATAGACAAACTGTTAATTAAACTATATGACCATTATTTTAGCCAGTTATAAATCGTATAGCCGGACGCGGGAGTAATTAATTACTGTAGAATAATTAATTTTGAAGAGTTATTAATTAAAATCGATAAATTGTTAACAATATAATATACATAGTGAACAAATTTCGTAAAATGTGTACGTTATTATTGATTTATTGGAGTATAGAAGGTATAATAGAAATTTAGTTGGTATAGATAGGTACTACTAGTATTCTAGTATAATAGAAATCTGATAATTGTATAATGTACGGCAGCAGTTCGATTAAAAAATTAATTAAAATATTTTTAGAAATAGTTTCACCTATAGTATAATGTAGGTACCTAATATGTAATTAGAAATAGTGTGTTTATTTCAAATAATTATTATACCTACTCTTTCTCACCTAATATAATATAAAAATATAAAACATTAATAAGACAACTCTATTTAGAATCGAGCTGCTAATGATTAATTGCAAATTTGTAATAATTATATCTTCAGCAATGACGATAACAATAGTATTTACTCGTGGATGGTAGATTAAATGCTGACTTTACCTACTTAAAAATATTCTTCTTACAACTTACGATAATTGATTGCCAAAGCTATTTACTATGTATGACCAAACGAACTAGGATAAGTCTTATCTATAGTTGTAAACTATTGAATCGACTGCAATAATATATAAGTATGTTCATAAAATATATCGAAACGGTTCTTTTGACAATCATTTTAGGATTTATAAAAATGTATTTTATTCACTTCCATTTGAAATGATGGTCGTAAAAAGGAACAATCGCAATCGTTGTGATGTGTCGATCATTTATTTATTTTCAAGACCCAATTCTTTTAGTTTGATTATCGTCGTCGCACGAGCTATGAGTTATATAGCACTGGTGTGGCGGGAAGGTGCAGGGAAGCGTCCGTTTTCTTTTTATTCGATGTTGGCGTTTCCCGAACAATAAGTGACAATTAGAGTAACGCTTGTCGTCGGGCGTTTTCCTTTGATTAAGTTTTTGGCAACAGAGATACACGCTCGAACGGATGAGTGTATAGGCGACAGCACGGTCGTCGTGGAACAATAATAGCATAATACATATATTGATCTGCACCTTTATAGGTTACTGGGATGTATTATACACAGCTAGTATACGGTGTTAAAGTTTAACGAAATACGATAATACCTAATACATAATATCATTAAACTTATTATTTACGCAAACGTTAACACATAAAATAATATATATTTATTTATATACATACATATATAGGTATAATAAATACGTGTCAAGCCGACTATGGCTATGGCCAATATAATAATAATGAGCAGCATAAAGTACCTACTCAGCATTATATTTATTCAAGTATATAATATGCATATGTGTGTGTGTGTGTGTGTGTGTGTAGAAAGACTAAAGAGTGAGAGAGAGAAAGAGTGATACGTCGGCACAGCCTGAAGTGACGTACGCGACACACCCCAAAAGTTCGATACGACCCACTCGTTTCGTCAAAAACCGCGTTTTGATTTACGATCATCCCGCAGAGTGGTTTATTCGAGAAATGGAAAACAACGACCTCGTAAATCCTGCAACGCCTACGTGTTCGGTCGAATGTGTATATACCTATCATAATATTCGTAAGATATTGTAGAAATCGTATATAAGTCAAAATATGTTATCGATAATCCGCGATCGGATGTCGCGCGAAAATCAAGTGAAAATATCGACGTACACTTAATGTTACCATAAGACATTTTTTTTTTTACTTCGGTGTGCAATATGCGTACTGCAGTATAGAATATGTCACACGACATGCAGTAAGTACATAGGCGCAATTTCAACTTTTGGCTTGGGGGGCTGAATATATTAAAGGCAAACAGACCATTGCAATATAGCGTATTAAAATTGAATTTTCTAGGTTTTTGGGTGATACGGATAAGTTTGGGGGGCTTAGCACCCCCAAGCCCCCCTCCAATTTGCGCCTATGAGTAGGTAATTATAGTGCCTACACGTTTTGTTTCGGTTGAGATGGATAATATAAACACAATTCGTTCGATTGCACGGCCGAATGGGAATAGCTGGTACCTAGTAATATTCGATGTTTATGCATTTGTAATCGACTGATTTTGAGATTTGAATCAAAATTACTAAGATCACTAATCAATTATTTGACCGAAATTTTATTTTGGTAGTTTGAAATGCTCCGAATCATATCCTGCTTAGGAATATGAAAATATGCAAAACATGTACATTGATTGTCATTTAAACGTTTAAAAAACTTGATAACGATAAAAAATATAATTTTTTTTCAAAAACGTTTTTTTGTAACAACTAAAAATGATGTACCTATAAGAAATATTTTCAAAAACATTAGTTACTTTCTGAAATAAAGAGTGTATTACGTTAAATGGACCACTCCGTATATATACGTGGATAATATCGTCATTGGTAATTCATGTGCAACAAAATGTCATTGTCGTTCAATAATTGGTTATAGGTACCTGCAGTACGTAATAATAGTAATAATAACAATAATGGATAATGATAATAATATTATGCATGCGTGCGTTATAATACACACGCTGCAAGGATTTCGTATAATAATAAATAAGCTCGCGCATACACACAAACATAACATAATATGTATACATAAATAGGTATTGTATGAGGAGATGATGGTCAGAACGAGTTTTGAAATTCAACATTTTCAGTGTACCACGGTCCGCGCGGCGATAACTCGATTTGAAATTAAACGCCTTTTTCCCGTTTAAATTCGGTATCTATACATACGTACTTATGTAGTTTTAATTTGCATCAATCGTTATTCAGGTATTTTATTCGGCTTCAGGACGAGATCCCTCCACATCGTATAGCTGCAAGGTAGCGTTAAAAAACAACAATACAAGATGTCGTTTATTTATGCCACGCGGTTATTATACGGTCAAATTGCGGTTAAAAAATAGCAATTTTTTATGGGGTTTTTTTTTGTTTGTTGTTACATAGTATTGAAATCTCATACCAAGGTTAATTTAACAACAAAAAAAGCACGCTGAATGATTAATTTGAGAATTAAATGTAAATTGTGTTTGGGTAAAATGTCAATTGCATCGGTTCCACGACGAGTGGTTTGTATTGACCGAAGGGAGCCACAACAACAATACGCGAGATAGCTACATTCGAAGGAAGACAAAATAAAAAATCTCCCATATATTATTATACGCTCGCTATAAGTCTTAAAGCGCATACTTAATTCACATATATTTAAATTTACATTTTAATGACACCCGTGCGTGGATGTTTTATGGACACATCGCGTGCATATTATTTTCATAATCGCATTCGTTGTGCAATTGGTTAATAATTTATTGATCATACTAAAACATTATAGTAACGTAATGTATAAAAGTATCTGCAATTATACAATGCGTGTAATATGGATTAATTGAACCATCAACGCATGAGTGCATTTCATATGTATTATAGCTGTAGGCTTTGGAATAACTTTAACGTCAATATCGAGTTTAGTTGTTGTGTAGAAACGTTTCAACGGCGAACATTACATTTCTTCATAATACTGGGTGATTTACCTATAGAGCGGACACCACCATTTTTTCCTTTATCTATGAGTTTAGTCAAATTCTGATTTTTTTTATTTTTTGAGTATACTCAAAGTATATACATATTATTTTCAAATAGGTACTTACTGAGATTTTTATATCAAAGGTATAATATGGATTGTCCAGGGCAGGTGATCCAAACTTTATTTTTTTTTAATGAGATCTAACCACTGCAAATTGTTAAACGGCTAATTTTTTTGAAAATATTGATATGTCTAAATAAAAATTCGAAATAGTTTCTGAGTTGTTATAATACAAAGGAATAAAGGATACTTTATTGCTTAAAAATGGTTTTACAAAACTATATAATATGTAATATTTAATCTAGTACTTATTAGTTATTACTTATTATACTCAGACAATTTTTACAAATTTTGAAATGTTATCTAAAATAATAATATTGATTACTATTATTTTCAAATAATCATAGCCCCCATAATGTTATTTATACCACAGGACAATCGTTCTTGAAAAATCTATGTGTATTTATTTACTATATACATACGTACTTAAAAATTGTATAAACTATAGTTTGAATAAATCCATTGTTAAAGGGAAAGAAATGGGACGCGAGTATGCTCGGCAATCATCCTGTATTTATGTATATAGGACAACATGGTCGATCGTGTGCAGTCCCTATAATATTATACATATTATATTAGGGCGACGTTGCTACATATATGAAATGTACTAACCTATCTTTAATAGGTTATTTAATATTGAATCAGACATAATTCACCTTTACGTTTATTATTGATTATAATATTATGTATGTACCCTATTCCACTCTATGCGTTCGCGTTGCATTTAAATCACGGAAAGTGTTATCGTGTTCTCGAATCGAATTTGATCGAATCGAATGTCTGTAACGTATAGGTAGGTATTCGAAACTATAAAACGTATAGATACCCAAAACTCGCGCGATGCAGAACTCGCATAAATATAATATATTGTATATTACTATGCTTAAACGTGCGTAATAATTATATTACGGTGAAATCGTTCGATAATTGAGGAGAAAATGAACCTAATGTTATAAAGGAGAACCTAAATCAATCCATGTCAAGAATGGTTTTTATGTTTCAATATAAATATCTCGGGAAAACTTTTTTCGTCTTATTCATGCGTCTTATTTTTTTCTTACGAAATTGGTTCTTCGTAAGTACAAAGAAAGTAATTTGTCCGCTAACAACATACTCGTATATTATAATATTGTTTTATTATGTTTTAACGCATTCGAAGAATTCATTTTACATTGTTCGTATCATTTTATACATACACATGTGTGTTCGAGTGTGTATGTGTGTGTTGTTTCCAACAACGATATAATAAGTTATAGGTACTTATAAACATCCACCACGGTGTTATTTATCACTCGTTTATTGTAGGTATTTGATCACTCGGTACACTCGGATTACTGCACTACAGCGTGCGGGTGGTGTGTTTAAAATATGTAGTCGTTTTTTCGTGGAAGATGTGGCGCAAAACTTTATTCAAACGTTGCGAAACACTCTGATTTTAACTGCTTTAATGCGCATAGTATTGCGTCAAGGAATAAACAAAACGTTCCGTTTGTACCGCAGAGTACAGACGTGAGTGCAATCAGTAGATCAGCTAATCCTACCTAGGTGTGCGTTACAGTTGTGACTGCAAGTTAAAATGCATAATTTTGGCAGAAACTATATTTTGTCGGCATCGATGCACACCAAAATGTGAGTATGTATAGGTTAATATGCTAATTATCGTTGTCGACTAATAATCGCTGACTACCGCAACGAGTAAATCAAAAAATCAAAAACAGAAATCGTTCATGTTATAATATAAAGAGGATGGTGGAACCCGCGTTACCAACAATGATTTGGAGGAAAAAACAAATCGAATAATTACAGGTACCTATATAATATATATATAGGTGTCGGTTATTGCCGTGAGAAATGCGGGCCTGTCGCGGTCGTCTGCGCATCGCCGCGCGTACGCGGTTCATTGAGAATAATAATAATATAATATATATATTTTTTCATTATCAAACGGCGGCGGCGCCCTAAATTGTCCGCCTCTCTCTCACACAGCCTCTCGCCGTCTCGACGTCGTCACCGTTGCAGCCCGAAGGCGACGACAACGTCTTCAGTCGGCCCGCGTGTGTACGCCGCCACCACCGCCGAAGACCAGTTCAGACATGTCGGAGACCCCGTCCGTTTCATTGTTATCCGTTTTTTTATTTTTTTTATGCTTTTTTATTATTATTATTTTTTTTAAATAATCTCCCCCCCCCCTTGTCTCGCGCGTTTCATTGTTTCTTTTACAGTCACGAGGTATTTTTCCCCTCTTCTTCCTACTTCGCCTCCCCTGGTTTACATATGTACAACCACCGCCGCCGCTTCGCATACTCACGCTTATTATTATTATTATTATTATTATTATACGTACCTATATACTACAGCGCCGCCGCGGCACTGGTTTGAGGAGAAGTTAAGGAGGAAAAGTAGGAGTTGGAGGTGGAGGAGGAGAAGGAAAAGGAGAATAATAATAATAGTAAGATGAAGAAGAGGAACGAATGGAATAGGAGTATATATAATATATCTATAAGGAGAACACGAGAAGAATGAGAAGAGTCATCGGTACGGAATCCGCGCGCCTGCCCGCGACCGTCAAAGAACTACGCCACACAATGATCGTCAACGTACCTGCATATTACATATTTTTATAATATATATTATATTGTAAATAAAGAGGTATACCTACATATAGGTATATACGATAATATTCTCTCGGTATATGGTATATACGCCGCCACCGCCGTTCTTCTCCGGCCTCCCACGCTACGCAATCTTCCCTCCGTGATCTATAGGCCGCGCATACATTATGTACAATGTACGTACCAATATATATGCGTACGATATTATTATAATTTATAATATGTTTTATCGCATTCCTCGTCTTGGGCACACATACACACACACACGTGTTCGAGCGCATTATATATATTTTATTATATTGCGTGTGTGTGTATTATTTAGTACAATGTGTCTGCGCCGCGAGTATACATTATACAGTTTAATTATAAGAAAATTAATATATCTCACGCTTACCCCCATACTACAGCCTATGCGATGTATTACTACTTAGTACTTACATGTATAACAGCTTACGCTCGTCGGTGAAGTGATCGGGAATGTGTAGTTCTTGGGTGTCTTGTGGCAATGTAGCCAGTCTCTCGCATGATACCCTACAAAATATATAACTTTCTGAAGTAGTCATGCTTATAGTAGTATATCTTAAAGTCAAAAATATGTACAACATTAATGTGTATACATATTATTCGTAAATGTTTACAAGCGCTATAAGCAAGTATTTTTTTCGTTGTTCTATAAAGAATATAACTTTTCAGGGATAAAATTATTATACTATATAACACGTGTTATATAGGTACGAAATGAATAAATAAAAATAATTTCAATGATAATTATGCATTTTCACATTTAAGTTTTGAACTACTTTAGCTATATGTACTATACCACAAATAAAATTAAAACTGTATTTTAGTTTTTGTTTGCCAATATTACTTTTATGTCTTCTGCATTGAATCCTAACATAATCATTTTTTTTATTACGATACGGAGTACCGTTATGACTTATAAAATGATAATACTTACCGGAAAAAAGGCTTTATGCGTGCAGAGGATTATCCTCATCGGATGACTCACCCCGATAAGTAAGCCATAAGGTCGATTTGCACTTATTTTTGTTGAGCTGCGCTGAGGAAAAAAAGAGGCTTTTTGTTGAGCTACAATTTAAAAATCATTTAGATAATTATGAATTATTATAAACATATAAAATACATTTTTACGTTTATATTTTATTTCTTAATTAGTTACGTTATTGTAACATAATAACCAAATTGATAGACACATGCAATTATTGGATAAATGATAAATTGAAATGATCGAATCGAGCTTAATTCGAACATTTCGGGTATAAGGAGCGCGCACCCATCAACTCGTTGAGTTATGATACTGCGAATAATATAATATTATACTATTGTCGCCACAACTATAAAAATAATAAAATATATATTCAAAGTCGAACAGCGAACATACCCACTGCCGGGAGTATTAGATTATAATTATTATTCTGTTTGCCGAAACATTTAATCGTTTCATTTTTACTATTTTTTTTAAAATTTTTTTTTTACATAATCGTCATCGTGTTTTAAATGTGTTACTAATAATGTATGCACTCGAAACAGCACAACCGTTGAAATGCAAACACAATCCGAGAAAACGTGCGACTGCAACTGGTCGTGTCCGTGGCGTGCACTCGTCGCGCGCATTTATCGCTGCCCCTGCGTGTACAATAACAACGACTAAAATGATTTCGCGGCGGTAAATTCTTAAATTTATCGCCTCGACCGCGGTAGTCGTTGGTATTACAGGTAGCGTGTGTGTGTGTGTGTGTGTGTGTGTGTGTGTGTGTGTGTGTGTGTGTGTGTGTGTGTGTGTATGTGTGTGTGTGTGCATGTCTGTGTATACTGCTGCAGCAGTCACGTACGCGTAAATAAAACAATTTCGACGCCGTTTCATTTTGCTCGTGACGCTTGTTAAAAAACCTAATCACAACCTATTTTATATTATTATTATTTACCGACCGGCGACAAAGGTTATAACGGGTAGTAGGGAAAGTGAGGGGAGGTAAACTAAATAATAACTTTCTGTTATCAAAAAAAAAAATAATAATAATAATAGTAAGATAATGTCATACACTCATACTATTGAATAAATTATTATTCTGACAATCGATGAATATAATATTATATGTATCTACGATACAAAATGTTATGAAATATTCGTACAATGCATACGACGAAAACGATGTGACCGAACAACGAATGGTCTCAACTAACACCGTATACATATATATGCGACCGATAAACGTATTGAAAAAGCTATAAAAATGTCTATACGTTTTTCGATAGTGACTGAAAATCACCCCAACTTCCGTCAAAACACTATTATAAAAGAGAGCTTATAAGCTGCGATGGTGGTAGGTATAAACAGTTTCTGAGCCTCACCCAAAAGAAAATGTTCTGCCAATGGTGCGGTTATGGTTCCTGCGCTCCCTTGGGTCAAAAATGTGATGGGTTTGACGAGAAAACGTTTCCGAGAGACGGCGGCGGATGCAGCGCGGTTCCGGTCGGGTGGTCACGGAGAATCACATCGCAAAGACAACCGACAACCGACGGGAAGAGAACAATCGCATATTATTATAATATGTATAAGATGTACATTACGACTGTGTGGGTGTGTGTTTGTACAGCAAAAGAATTTCGCGACGGGAACGATGATAATAATAATAATATTATAACAGCGCACGACGACCGCGATTGTGCCATTATTGTACCTATATATATATATATAATTAGCATGTCGTCGTTTCCGCGTCGTACGCAGTACAAATACGCCAAAACTGTGTGAACGAACGGAATAAAATTTTAATTGCGAGACATTTAATATTAGAATATCGTACATAAATTAGGTGAGAGGGATATGGATAAGAGAGCGAGGGAAAGACAGATATAATAGCAATGGATGGCGTTATGCGGATAAATATTATTTTATCGTCCGTGTCAATATAATATATACGCGCGTACGATATCATAATAACATACAACTTACAGGACAACGCGGCTCGATGAATAATGCAAAAGTACGGTAAACTGCGTACAGAAAGCGCCGCCGCGGTGTTTTCCCGCATGGCCGTCCCGGAAAAACGGGAAAAGCCACCCGCCCTTTGTGTTAAAACAATATTGTTGAAATATGTCGTCGTTTTCATGTACAATTATTAATAAGCCAAACTAAAAACACCGCTGCAGTGCGCATTACTCTCACGACTGTAACCGACCGAACTACAAAAACAATACTAATATTTTATTATTATCATATTGCACAATTAGTATAATATAAATTAAAATATTCAACACGCTTCATCGCAGTGCCAGTGGCGTATTTTTGGGGGTTGTTCTTATACGATGTCTGGCAAACGAAATATGATTTTTTTAATATCGTCATGGTAATCATGAGAAGAAATTACTTCATTCAATTCATTATTTTTTTTTCTCAAAAATCAAAATCAACTTTTGATACAAAGACTGGAAATATTCAAATATAGTTATGATTTTATCATCATCCAGATTTCATTCTTAAATAATTCTTTTTCCTCGACATTTTCCAAATGTCTTTTGATTAACAATTTACTGGGAAAAAGTGCGTTTCTCATTCGAAAAAAGGAGTTTGAATCACAACAGGATATTATTATATTCCATTATAAGATCTTAAATTACTTACAAAATCCATGTACTTGGACATTTGATCCTATTAACTATATTTTGGTGTTTTTTAAATTCAGCATATAACGTCATATTATACATCAGCAAATATAAGTGTAAATTGTCTTAACCTAAAACTTTATTATTTATTTGATCAACTTTAGAAAATATGTTAAAACATTTGCATTATTTTACCAAAACCGACTGAAGATATGTGGGAAAAATTAAGTTTTAAATGAATCTTCTCAAATAGATTAAACTTTCGTTAATTTTAAGACTGAAGCAGTATTGTTATATTAATTGTTTATTTTTGTTTCACTTTAATCTTGCCTATAGTCAAATTTTAAGTGACTGCAGTAACTATGGTTGAATATTTTTAAAATTGTATTATAATGACTAAAATTATAACTTTGTAAAGTTCTTAATTGATTAATACTTATCAAAATATTTATAGTGATAATAACGTTAATGTTAATGTTTTGTTGTTTTTTTTTTTTTGCAAATTTAGTTAATTATTATAAAATAAATAAATACCTTAAATGTTAAAATATATACATTTGTATTTTATATCAATGTTAATTAAATTAAGTACTTATATCTATCATATGAAAAAAATTATATAACATATGTCACTATATCTCAATTGCATTTTGCCCTATACAAATTTTCATATCCATGACCGTTTTCACTTAGCTGAATTTATAGTTATACATTGTAATGTAGTTAAAAAAGACTAAATTATGGCGAATAAAACTATAGAAAGTTAGTATTATGTATTGGCAATAATATCGCCTATTTAAGTTACAAACTCACACAATGGTATATAATTATACGGTTAATTAAACATAAAGGTGTGTCCACTTTGCCCCACATTCCCCTACATACACATAGGTACCTACTTTAAAAATCAGGACTTTAATAAATTAATTAACAAAGGAAAAGACGGGGGGTGAACATGCTCGCAGGTGAATCACCCTGTATACACGCATAATACATCACGTATATCTTTAACGCCGCGAGCCCAATAATCGTCATGTAGGTACACACAATTCAATTGTGCATGCTCCGATCGCGCGCGCATTGTTATACCGGCTGGCCGAAAAGTATAATAATATATATATTTATATGTGTGTGCATGGAGTAAGCGCGACCGTGTGTGAGTGTTTGTGTGTACACGCGATGACTAAACAATAGGTATATACATACCTAGAAGTATATATGTTTAAAACAAAAAGTTCTCGCGGTGTGTCCAAAACTTTGCCTCAGGCACTCTGTCTCTCTATTCTATCTCTCTCTTCCTCCGACCATGGCAGTTATATTATGTGCACTGTGAACATGTATTATGAAACCCGAGATTCAGGTATAATCATCGTCGAGACTTTATGTTTATATTATTTTAATAACAATCTAATCGAAACGTATATCGGATGCCGATCGATAGAGTATAATATCTATTTATTATTATATACGTACATCGTATTATTAAACAAACCACCAATTTAATATCGCGTTTGGTGCCTATTGTATGCGAAGATTTCGTCATGCAATCAATATAACATTTTTATCACACGATTTTGTTTCAGGAGCATTTGGGGTACACGCGTTTTTTTTTGAAAAGGCGTGCTTTAAGTCACTTGAATATTTAAATTTTATCACTAGTAATATTATACATTACATTGGTGCACATATACATAATATGTGCAACATTATTAGGGAATTTGACAAGGCATTTTTTAAGGACCTTTGAAATATAATGCTGCACGAGTGGCAGGTGCGTTGCCCCTCCATACACCTCCCTGATTGCGCCTGATAATACGGTCAGATATTAAACGTATACTATGGCTTTTAAAAGGTATTCGCCTCAATTTTATTATAATATTATTTAAGTAGATGCATTATATATATTTGCGTGAACTTTTCGTGGTGTGTACAAATCAAAACTAATCAGTTTTCTGTTTGTTACTCTTTTCATACAAAAATCAATCTTCATTTAATATACTATAAATATTTTTTTAAACTAACCCATTGTAAGTTGATACCTATTTAAACGCGTCTACGTGTCGAATATTTTTACTGACCGTCTGCTCACCATATTTTATTCACACGTTTATATCATACAATTTTTTTGTTTTTTTTTTTGTTTACTCGCATATATTATTCTAATTTGTCAATAAGTTATGTTAAAAAAACTATCGTTTTGTATTTGAATAGATTTGTATTAATGTATGTAATGATAATGAAATGAAGTCGTATAGAAACAAAACAATCAAAAACTATGGACCCCACATAAATAAAATGCATGTTTTGTATTTTAGTTTAAATATTAAATGAAATGTCGGGACACAACAGTGATGTAAATTTAATTATTATTTCTGAAATGTTTAACAAATTTTGTTTTACGATAGTTAACTCTCATCGAAAAATATTATATTATTCTTTAAAAGATACCTATCAATATATTATGTTCAATGGGCCATGAGTCGAAAGATCCGATGAAAAACAATTATATTAGTTATATCTACACACAGCAGCCTAACATTAATTGATGTTTGATTTTTGATTCGCAGGTGAAATACTTTTGCGGTCCCGCAAGGTGGAACACTCGTGCCCCGGCTACAGCTTCATCATCGGGCGCAGCCAAGACGCCAGAGAGCCAGGAAGTGTGGAACGTCGAAGAAGAGGACCTCAGCACCGCACTGCTCACATCCAAGTTGACCAAGTTTTCTGACCCGGAAACCGCGGTCAGGGTACGGGGACTGTTCTCAGACATGGCACGGTCCATGTGCACAAACTACACGACGACAGACTGCTGGAACGGCCGATCTGTGGGAGAGTAAGTATATTTACAACTGCAGTGGCTTAGTCAGAGGAGGAACAAGGGTGCTGCAGCCCTCCTGAAAATTCCATTAAAATTCAAAACGTCGCTTAGTTTTCTGTGAACCTACTACGGTAATATATTTACAGAACATTAAAGCGTTTTTGAATTTTCGTGAAATTTTCTGGCAGAGCTGTAGCCCCCTCGGACCTTTTCCCATCTTACAATCCCACATAATTTTTATAAAATTATAATATACAATGCACTGCCCAACCCTGAATATTATCATCATATTTTTGTCATATATACCTATTACTGTAACGTATTAATTATTTACTGTCGTACGACAGTGTTTTATATACCTATATGGCTATATACAATATTATACATTATATGCAATATAATAATATCACGAATTGTCAAGAGAACGTCTCCACTCACATGTGTCGTTTTCGTCTTATATAACGGTGTAAATAGTAAATTCACGTTGAGCCGTTCTCGTTAAGTTTCGTTAGTTTTAATATTATTATGAATTTACTAATTATTAAATTGAAAGGTAACATCATTTTCTGTGGTTTGTTGGACACTTTTTTCGATATTTTAATTTCGAAACAAATTTTAAGAATGTGTAAAATACTACAAATTAAAAATGCTACTCACTCAAAATTAATATATCGATAAATCGCTTTCAATAAATCATCAAACATTTTTTTTTTATCTTCCTTAAAGTTAAATAATAGGTATAAACACATACTAATATTAAAACTAACGAGGCTAAACGAAGCTAAACTTGAAGGCGGAGACAACAACATTCGGGTGAGACGTCGTGTATTTAGCGTTTAAATTGTCCACTGCAGTATATCATACGATGATATTACGAAATAATAATATTATAGCATATTGTATGCCCAAACAAGACTATGGACGCGTGTACGGCAATTGTTAATAATAATTATATTTCCGAATTCGGTTACATCGACGCACCCGACCTTCGTGTCTCTGCGGGCTTGTTATCGATCTATTGATTTATTATTTATTTATTAAAATAATAGTTATCATCGCTGTACGCAATAATATACATATATTGTATACCTATATAATTCATAACGATGTTTTATTTTTTATGTTACACAGATATACGGACAACGTCGTCGGGCCGTTGTTGAGCGCGCAAATGTACAACCCGGAATTCGATTGGACGGCTTCCATCAACTCCCAAGACAACAAAGTGGCGGAAGTCATCGACAAGCTCAGGCACATCAGACAAGTGAGTTGCACGATATTATCACTTTGGTGTACAGAATATTATATTATATAGTAATGTATAGGAGATGGAGTGTGGTCGAACGTTATTTTTTAGACGATTCGATAAATTATATACGGGGAGGGGTAGGAGGAAATATTTTATACTATATTATACATATTAATATTATTAGTATTATTATATATATTAGTCGGACGAGAGATCGTTTAAAATCGTTAACCGAGCAATAAACGTGATTTATGGACGGAGTATTTGCTGATGTTGTATATAGGAAGAGTGTTGCGGATATTTGTACAACACGTATATATACCTATAATAATAATACTAATAATACATAGTATAGGTACAATATAATAATATATCGAATTGACTAACTTTCCCGAAATTAATGACGAGTAATATACATGGGCTCGGAACGTGGACAAACAATTAATTGTTTGTTTTAACTCTGATTCGGTTCTATAAATCAAAATATATCCATCCGGCAGGAAGGTAAAAAAAACAAACTCCTAAAATTACCGATTATTTACGGTTTAGTTATTCCTATATACCTAGTGCATTTCTTATAATGGACTAATAAAGCATTTAAATTAATGGCATTTGGATATTATATCATAATATGTTACGATGCGTATTATATGCGTATTAACCGTTTATAATGAATAACAAGCAAAACTGACATCTGACCGTCGTAACAGCGATGGGATGGGACTTGGTAAATGTTGAACAGTAGTTAATAGATATAAACGTTTCGACTCTGTTATTATTTTAAAGATATTTTCAATACAACAATATTATCATACTCGAGTGTGAGGGAAAGTAAATCCCCACCTCTCGATATCGACCCATCTCCTCGTAAATACCCGCCGCTAAATACTTTGTCCAACGGGAGAACACGCCGATTCTGCGAATCCTCACTCAACAGTCAACACCTCTCGGCCGAGATCGTTTTCACTATGACAGGTGTCGCGTAGGGATGCCGCTCTGAAGAACCTATTTACGTCGGCCCACGGCGTGTTCACTCGTTGGACAGAGTATATAATATATAGCACCGTTAAAAGTGACCGAATGACATCGCTTGATTTGGGAAACAATTTAAAGGTGTATGAAAAAGTGTAAAAAAATGTGCTTACTTGATATATCTAAATGTCTTATTGATTATAGGACATACGTATAAGGGGTGTACCTACTCCGTCTCCTCTTAATTTAAACACTGCCGAACGAAATTTTTAATTTTTTACTTACCGATTTTCAGATGGTGTTGAATCAATTGAGTTCGAGTCCACAATCGGACTCATTCATGGCCGACGAGGCCGAAGGGTCCGGCGAAGGCAGTGGCACCGGCAAGGGCGGTAACTCGGGCTGGGACGACGACGACGACAACGCAGACTACTCATCGGGTGATGGTTCCGGCGAGAACCCGATAACCACTCAGTTGCCTAACGCCGATGATTCACAATGTAAATATTGTTTTCTTCACAATATTATACGCATGAACATAAATATGTTTATAACAGTTGTTATTTTAGAAAAACAAATAATTAAATCTATAGTAGACATTTTGAAATAACCGGCACTAAACTATGTAATGAAATACCATCTCATATAATAAATCTTCTAATTATTTAATTTAAAAAACAAATTTTGCAATAGCAATTACAATCTCCCGAAAAACTAACATTATAGTAATCAAAAATCAAGCATAGTGTTTGTAACCATCTACTCATGAACCATATTTAATTTATTTTTTTTATCTCTATAAATTTAGAATTCTATTTTTACAGTGTAAAATAATTCTAATATTTAATCATGTACTTCTCAAATGTAAATTAATAGATAGGTATTGTATTATATACAATGTAATTTGGATCACTTGGGCTCCCTCACGAATTTTCTCAATGGGGCTCACTCAGCTCAGTAATCATATGTATATGACATTGATTACTAAACAAATAACTAAATAATAAAGATTATCGCCCACGATGGGTATGCCAATTATTATTATGTAATTATCAGTGATATACCTAGTTAAATATTTAAATGGCAACGCACACGTATGTTACAATAGTAATAATACATCATTATGTATAGGTGCATCGAGACAATGTAATTGTATAACTCAATGTTTTAATCTTTTCTTTTTCTTTTTTTTTTCAGTCAAACCGACTGATAAATCGGGACCGAAATCGGGACCGGACGTAGTGATAAACGCCAACGAACCTTCGGGCGCCACACCGTCTACACGACTGCACGCACCCCTATTGATAACGGTGTGCTTGATGGTCATCCCCGTGTTGCAGCAGCTGCAGACGAGGATATATTTTTAAACGTACTTTTTATTTTTTGTTTTTGTCGCGTTAAGTTATTATTATATTGTTGTTAAAAGAAACTTTGTTCTTGGATTTACTCGGCTTTTCTTTAGGGTACCTTTTCGAAAAAATATATATATATGTACAATTTATAACACTTCTGGACACAATTAATCGTTTAATTATTTTAAACTTTTCTTTTTTCCAAAATGAGACTATTTTTTTAATTTGTCGTCATTATATATTTGTTTTTTTTTTACGTCCTTTAGACTGATAAAATTTGTATTCATATGATATTATTTATGTGTAAAATGTTCTCTGTAGCCTATATGTGTTTATATATATTTGTTGTCGAAAACCAAGCGCAATAATTTGTAATAACAATCGTTAATATAATATTATATATATATATATTATATACCATTAGGCTTATATTATACTAATACGTAATAACCCAATTTTTAACTTTGTCTCTTAACGGTTTATTTGTTGTTCTCGAGCAATAATAATACATAATAATTATTTATATTTTAAAATAATGTAAACTTACGAAAAAAAAAAACAATGTAAATATTTGTTTAGTCTAGTTTTGAACACTTATCCGTAATAATCTATAAATATATTATATTGTTAAGCTCTACACGCGTTTATTTGACGGAAAATTTTGTATTTTCACTAGTTCCGCATTTTTTATTTGTCATTTTGTTTTTACTTTTCTCACTCGTGACGATACGATTTTTTTTTAGTCGAGCGGGGGAACGCACAAAAAAGGCCGACTCCACGGCATAATTTTCACGCTATTATAAGTCATACGTAGGTGTACTATTGTCTAAAATAATATTTCGACACACGAACAAAATTTAATTTAATAATAATAATACTATAATATAAAGTAGCTTATGTGTAGTGCATAGGTAATATTATATTATAATATATAGGCTATTATTTATTAACGTTGTAATTTTGTCATCGTCGTTTCAAGATGGAATCGGATTTTCGATAGAAAAAAAATAAAAAATATGAGCGAGTGAGAGAGGGAAATTAAAAATAACAACCCTCGAAAAACGTAGGTATATGACGTAAGAACGAGCCGACATAATATTTCTTATTATATATATATATATATGATATTGTTTATTTATTTATTTTTTAAATTATTATTATTATCAGAGACACGTTTTTTTGTCTAACGCGTTTTTTTTTTACCGTGAGACGTAATATATATGATATCGTGTGAATGCACCTATGATGTGTGCAACATAATATATACTGCAGAAGACCCTGCGACACCGATAACGGGATTGTGGGCACTGCACGCGAGTGTGGTCGTCATCGGATATTCCTTTTGGGCTTCCAGCGGGTGAAAGAGATTGCTTGCTAAATAAAAAAATTAAATATCCTATATTTTTCGACGTTAAACGTAATAATACATTTCAATAATAATATAATATAGAAGAATTGGATAAATTTATTAGGGAATTGTGTTGTTTTGTATGAAAGTTTTGTTGGAGAAAAAAATTATTATATAATGATTAGCAGAAACTTATTATTATTATTATTTACAATGTTTTCACGTATGTATTGGATTAGTTGTATTTTATTTTTATTATTATTATTTTTTTTTTCATTTTGATGACTGTGATTTGTATAGTTAAGTAGGCAAATTTAAAAATTATTATTATATAAATTGACTTTAATGTTTATTCATGCTAATATAATAAAATATATACTGTATAGTTATAATATATTGTATAATATTATTATAATATATTCTGATACAATAAAGAATACAATTTTTAGACCATATACACATTACTTATATAATATTATACATTTATACGAGTCGAGTTTATATTTTGGTTTTTCTGCGGTTAATGGAAAATATTAAATATAATAACATCAACGGGTAGCACAAAGGACGTGACGCAGGAGATTGGTCTGGTGCGAATATCACGTAGTCGTAGCAATCAACAGTGACGATATTGACGACCCAAAGACACTGCACATATTATAATATTATCATTGTTCGCGCACTGAATGTATTATTGCTATTATTATTATTATTATTATAGCAAATATTATTACACATCGTTGCCAAACTCCTCTCAGACCGTGCAGTGCCATACGCGAATTTCGGTTTGACCGACGACAGTCGCAATATTATTGTATTGTATTGGATTGCATTTTTTTTAAATGTTTATGCCAAGCGCCGATGATTAAAACCAACATATTCGGATCGGGACGCATTATTAACAACTTCATATTAGTATTTTTTTTTGTTATTAGCTCACATTATTTAAATTATTATAGTTCAACAATTACAACTATATACATTAAAAAGAACAAAACAAGCAACAAAAAAAAGACAAAAGACAAAAATAAAGAAAAAAACATATAATACATTAATATTATTATTGGTACTTATAAATATTGCAATAGGTATATAATATGTATGCTATAATGATCTCTAACAGAGTTGAACCGTATACAGTAAATGTAAATGATTTCATACTTCGTGTCTAGTATATATTTTAAGTATTCATCAACGCACACTCATTTTCCGCAAGGGATATTAACAATACACAGAAAAAAAATTTCCAATCAATTTTGTTACATTAATAGGACATAAAATTAATTAGGTGTATTGTGTTCAACACACAATATGAAATAATCCACCAGTACGTTTAACAGTCACCCAGCCACCCATCGACAATTTTGATTGCTGCTGATTAGCGGACAAAAGGTGACTACATTTGATCTTACGCATTTATGATAATAATATGTAGGTACGCTCAAAATAAAATAAAAACAATAAAATAGAAAAATAGAAAAATAAAATGGGATAAAAAAAATCCGATACAGTTGTGTAGGCTTAATTTAAACTTATATACCTGAGTCGTGGTAATATTATAATACTGAAAATGACAATAATTCGTATACTGCATTCGAAAAACGATTCTAGAGGCTTTCGGAATGATCTCTCTGTCAGACATAATAATCGTCCACAGAAAAAGATAAATAGGATTTAGGAAAAAAAACCATCATCCCAAACTAAATCTTAATCGACTACATTTTATCCGTATACGACGGTACATTGATACACTTCTTTCTTCTATCTTTTTACACAATATATTCTTATACTTTGGCCAGTGGAATAATTATTCGTTAGCGATAAAACGTTTCGTAAGACGCAATCGTCTAATCATTTAAAAAAACAACCGACTAATATAGTAATGTATTCGAACGCCGATTGATTGAGTTTCTAGAATAGGTATAGGAACATAACATTATAATATAATTACATGGCTATAATAAAACACGCAGCAATGCACCACGGGATTCCTGGGTTTCGTGCTTACCATCCTTCTGTCCGTGACATAAATGAAGTACACTTTTCACGGTGCAGAGGAGGGCGCGACCAGAGCGGTACGGAAATCACACCGTAGGTCCGCCGCGGTGACCTTTTTCCGCGTACTGTGCAGAAATTCCGCGCAAAGTCGGTTATATATATAGTTCAACCGACTCGAAACGACAGCCCGTACGAAACTAAACCCAAAGAAGCGACGGGGTAACACAGTTATGGGTTGACTGCGACCCTGCAGGACTCATCCCCGCGACCCGTATTACCGATCGTAATATTGTCGTCGGTAGGACATAATTCCCAACCTTCGGCTACCGACTTAAAGGGACTCTACCGATTGACGAGCCACCGGCTGCGTCACCAGGCACTCACATCAAGGTCAATGAGGCACACGGTCGTATGTAATTTGTGCCTAAACTCAAAATTAATTTTAGTGATCTGTTGCACCAGTCTTAAGGTTGTAATTTGTACAACAAAAAACTAGACAAAAATGCATTATAGGCACGTAATCTGTGCAAACTTGTATCTACAAAAATTATTATGATTTGCGCCGCTTTAAAATAATTAACAATAATTTTTAAACTTATTTATAACAATATGTATTTAAAATCATTCGTCAATCAAGATAATCTTAATAGATAAAGAAAATCATTAAAATTTAAGCTAATTGTAATTATTTGAAGGTATGCCTACGTATTTTAGGATAAATTAGTGATATATTTCAGTCAATAATTAAATATGTAAAAATCAGAAATATTATAATAAATTTTCTAATCGTTTGTCTTAAAAATATTCCATGCTACTTATTAGGTAAATTCCATCAATTTAAATTTTAAGTGTGGTGCAGATTACATAATACGCCATTTTGTCTTATGTTGTAGCGCAGATTACCAAAACTAATATTTAGAAGTGTACCTATAATTTGTGGACAAATTAAAAGTACTAAAATGTGTGTAAAAGACAGTGTTGGCAAAAACCCGGGCTTTTTAGAAAAAACACAAAAAACCCAAAAACCCGATGGGTTTTAATGTAAAAGTAATAATGGGTGGTTTTATTGGGTTTTTTCAGAAAAAATCCATCCAAAAACCCTGTGGGTTTTATTGTAAAATATTAATGGGCGGTTTTATCGGGGTTTTTCTGAAAAAACCCATCCGAAAAAAATAAAAATCGGAATTTTTTTCCATGTATTTTTTGCCATGCGGTTTTTTGTTTTTTCCCTTATCGCGTTATCACTTATCTCTATACTGGCCCCGCCAAAACTATATGATAATAATATAAGATATAAACATTCAGAACTTTTCCCAATTGTTAATTTTTATTGACGTTACTACGTTTGTGGCATTATTACGTTTTTTGTTTTGTTGTTAGATTTTTATTTTTTACTAAAATTGTACCTACCTTATTAATTAAAATAATTATTTAGTTTTTTTCAAATCAATTTAATATTTTAATTAGAAAAATAAATAATACCTAAAAGGTAATTTTTTCTGAAAATTAACACAAGTTAAAAAAAATAAGAGTGAACTTCTATTTTATCCAGAAAAGTAACCCGGGTTTTATGGGTTTTTTCAAAAAAAATTAGTGGGTTTAACCCAGAAAAGCAGACCGGGTTTTTTTATGGGTTTTTCAAAATATCAAGAGGGTTTAACCCAGAAAAGCAGCCCGGGTTTTTTCGGGGTGGGCTTTTTCGTGCCAACCCTGGTAAAAGACCATATTCCTTTAACGACATCGATTACTGCAGTATGTTACAGTCGTCTATATTTGTCATTAGACTATATTAGAATAATATTATTATGTTTGTACCACACGACTGAAACGTTTGGAAACATAAACAATGCGTACAATTACATATTACTTCGTGTTAAATAAATGCAGTGTGATAAAACGTTTTAGTATCGAAAATGTACCTACCAGTTTTTCCTCAGACGACTTACAATAGTGATAAATATATTGGCCATGGAAAAGAACAATAAAATGCTAGTGGAGTCAAACAATTGTTATTATTATTTATTATTATGTACTTTACGTTCACTGGTGTGACGTTACTGACCACAGCTGGCATGACTGCAGCTCTATAGCTGACTCTATAGTGTTAACATTTATTTTTCGCACGTATTAAATTATTATTGTTGCCCGAAAAGAGTGGTATTCCTCCTTTTATCGACGTGAATCATTTACCGAATACCATTAATACTTATAACTTGTCGACAAGTCTGTAAGTCACGAACAATGTTTATTTGATTCGATTGGCACAGGAATAATAAAATGACAAAGTGTTTTATAGCGGCGGCCAGTGCATTAAGCATTATTATCGCACGGATTGCAACAATCGCGATATTATTATGTAGAAAACATTTAGAAATATTATTGTTTTGTAACAATGTACGTCCTCCAATATCGTGAGACGTACAACGAGCTATAAAATATCTCGATAATAATATTGCCCTTTGTGTCATAGAAACGTAATTTGTTCATATCATAAAATTAGGAGAAGTACGACAAGGGGCACAGGTGTTTAAAGGCTTAAACTAAATAATATGAATTGAATCTGTGGTTACGTTTTCTTAACTTGTTGCTTATCATTTATGGATTTAATTATTCTAAATTTTTCTGATTTTACATTTGATACAAATTTAATACATTGAAAGCTGAAAGTTTAAATTGTATGTTATTTATTATTTGATCTACCTGGGACAATTTATTAATGCCATGGCAAGAGCGCCCGCAGAATAAAATACCGCCAGGATTAAAATCCAATGGTCAAATTATTGTATTATTATATTTTGGTATACTATAAGCATCTCTATTTTAATATAGCATACAACATCATTGTTAACACTTTTTTATTTCAGAAATAAACTATATTGTGTTGTGCCATATTATGCACGCTATTAAATTACATACAGCAAACAGAAACCCAGGGGGGCAATACCCCTATTAGAACTAAATAGAACCCCCTGCGGGTTCCCTTGTCCCGGGATGACGTGACAACCAACTATGAATCGGTGTTGATTATCACCAATTCCGTATTTTATTTTAAAATTTAAAAAATTGATTTTGACTCATGTTATTTTAGTAATTGTTCATTTTTCGAGACAGTATTTCGAATAATAATATGACAAATAACAAAAATAAAAAACAACAATTTATTAAATGAAATCTAGTAAAAACTATGATAACTATATAAGTAGGTAGTTAGGTCATCCTTATTCGTGAATCTGCTCAATATGTGTGAGATTTTTGTTCAAAACGTGAATGTTTTATTTTATTTTATTTTATATTTTATTGCATTTTATAATACGGGACGATCCCTTTAGTACATTACTATAATAGTAATAATTTGCTTTATGGAAACGAGGCTCAATTTTACTGTGAGAATGCAGGGTCAGTATTGGCAACGCGCATAAGACGGATGATCGGTGAGTTAAGATAGTAGTTTGAGGAAGAGAAAAGTATATGGAATGGAACGGATAATCGTGTACGACGGGAGGGGACATTGAATGAGACACGGGATAGTGATTCTGGACTGTCAATTTTAGAGGAAAGAAGATTAGATAGAAATGACAAGTTAGCTGAATGACGACGATTAGGGAGGCTTTCTAAGAAAAAAAAGGCGTTGGATTGGCGTGTAATTGTGAGGACAGGATATGTTTAATTTATAAGCAGCGTGACGGAGGAATTTTCTTTGAACCTTTTCTATCATGCTACGTGCAAAAGCGGTGGACGGGTCCCAGAGGATGGTTCCATACTCAAGGATGGGACGGACTAAGGAACAGAAAAGAGTTTTTAGTGGTGCTAGCCAGTGAATGGCTGTAGGGACACGGTTTATGAAACCTAGCAATTTATGTTGAAATCTTGACGAAAAGTTGAATTCATTAGAATGGCTATTAAGTAACAGTACATAATAATATCACAACATAATATTGTATTAATCGTCGAGAAACCGAAAAAAACGTCTCTAGGTATTACAGCGGTGAATAAATTTTTTTCTATACAATTTTTACTGTAGCGTGAGTCCGTCCGTAAACGATTTTTTTCGTAGTTTATGACATGAACACGGTTTGGAATAAATTTCGTGATTACGACCACACGCGAAACGTGATACTGTGCATTATGTTGAGATCTACGCTGTTTGCACGTTCATAGAAAAAGTACCTAAGACTTAAGTGCATTTATTGATTTTTTTTTACGTTTTTAATTTATGCTTTAATATTCTAAGTTTTACTGAGATTTTCGTCAGAACTCGCAATATGAAATATTGAATCCGTTTAAAATCGCGATTGAAATAATAATATTATATCATATTCGATTTTTTGGCTCGGCGATATCCATCGCTCATAAATTAACTAAAAAACGATGCTTTTTGAAACTCGGCAAGGCAATAGGGTTTTAGCTTTTGCAATACAGGTTTATAAATCTGAATTATATTAAATAGATAAAGCTAAACATTGGACTTTATACGTATAATATTATTATAATATAATGTAGCTTATACGTTTTAAATAAATTTACTATTACTTTAAACCATAACTACCTGCCTATCAATATTTAATTTTAAGCGTTGAACACGTTGAAAATATATATATTCTTTCCTAAAAAAAAGAACATAAATGTCACGAGTTTTAAATGTTAAAAATATTAAAAATGCCATAACATTTTTATAACTATAAAGAAATAAATTCAAGTTATTGGACCTCTTATATTTATATACAAAGTATGAGACTTATATTAACTACTCTTATATACGCTATCTGTCCATCATGCAAACAATAATAATTTGCAATAAATATCATAACAAATAAGGTTGACATATTATATACCTACTTGAATTTGCGTTTTAAAAACATTTTCTGGAATCTATTACACGGTCGTAAAGTGAAATGACTTTTCTGAACTATTAATATCTCAACGAACACGAGAAAAATGAATTATTAAATGATTGTACCTATTTGTGTGCGCATTACTTAAAAAGGACACCGGACAAAGTCTTAGCGCAAGTCTAAAACAAACGAAACCAATTTGGATTGTTAAACAAAAGTACTTATAGGACTTGCACAAAAATACCTAAACGAGAAAAGTTTAATTCGAGTTTGAAGTTTGCATTAATTATTTGAACACCCAATCGACGGACTATTAATTATTTTCCATTTCCCATTTTTTTCGTTGCATTTAAGTTCTGTGATAATAAAAAATGTATAATACAATATTGTACTCCACTCTGTCTTCGGTTTCTATTCTATAATAGTAATATAAAGTTATTTTTTTTTTTAACCCGTCGCCAACGCAGAGCATAATATTTTCAAGGCGTATGCACATTTTCATACGTACACGCACGCACCTATGGTAGAAAATCGTTGTTTATCACGCAGACGAGGCGAAATTATATTTTATGGCATGCAATCTATATTATATATTCTTACCCGTAAAACACCTTCACATAAAACCATAATATCGATTGTTCGACGGTGTATTATATACTACCGGTGGTCGGATCTACATAATATTATTTGTTTTTTGCGATCGTGGCGAATCATAAATAAATACCTACGCGTACTATATAATATAATACCTACGCACCTGCATCGTTAAAGTTTAACTCGTGGGCAATGGTCGCAACAGTGGCGTAACTATTGGAGTTAATTTGAATTCTTGTTTTTATTTGGGGTTAAAAAAAATACTGTATACCTATTTTTTCTACGCAATTAAGCAATAATTAATCTATAAGCGCGCATAAACACTAAAAATCGCGGTCCTTGAAGTTTTGTAGAATTGTAATTGAAATTAGAATTTTATACCAAGTTAATGCCTTCTGTATAGTGTATTGTAATATTATTATAATAATCGCAAGGGTGGCCGTCATTCAGTAGCTAAAAGTTAATTTGTTCAACCTTATAAACTTAATTAGTTATAGTAAATGCTCTAATGAATTTAATTACAGAATTAGATAACATTGTCCATGATTATAAATACCTACTTGGCATTTTTCAGTTAATTTGAAAAATAAAACGTACACTCATTAAACTAAAAATATGCTGTTTATGCAAATCAACAACTGTGATATATGTACAAGTTAACTAAATATTTGTTTATCTGATCACGCTGTTAGTTCATCTAAACGGTGATTTTAAACAATAGTAAAGATAAAATAATTCTTAATTCAATAAAATTCAGTAGCCACAAACTTATAATAAATTCTCTACACCATCATATAGGCGCAAATAGCATTTCAAATTTTTTTTTTTTTTTGGGGGGGGGCTAAGGCCCAAATAATATCGAAGAAGCATGAAAAAAAATTAAGACATTTTTGAGGTGGACATTGATATTTTTGTAGGGGCTTAACACTTAAAGCCCTCCTCTTAGTTGCGCCTATGTACCTTTATACAGTGTATATTAAGTAGGAAAAGTAGGATGAATTAATACAAAATAATAAGTTATTCTAAAAAAATTGAAAGTTTCATAATCACTAATGAGTGGTCATATATTATAATGTGTGACCTGGGCGAAAAGATAAAAAAAACGAATCGGCTTGTTTTGACCAAGTTACATTTTTTCCTTTTTTTTTAATTATTAGAGTTGAATATTATAACATATTGTTTGGTAACTATACAATATATATTATGCTATATCTCAACGTAGCTATAAACGTTAGGTACTTAACTAAACTAACTTAAGTTAATTGCCCACCTTTGATAAGTAATTTAATGACCTACTAGTAATTAAATTGAACACACACAGAAAAATAAAATATAAGTAATTTATGGTTTAAAACAAAAATAAAATAAAAAAATGTCGTATAAATTACTAATTATAGAGTTTAAAAACTTAACGTTGATTGATTTAAAAGGAAATAATAATAATAATAAATTATTGTTTATTTAATTTTTGATATTATATAAACTTTTCTATAAGGTTATTACGCCACGTAGTATATATCTATAGGTGCATTGCTCATATAATCGATACTCACACGTGGTTCAGGAAGGTCGGGAATGCTACAACCCTAAGATTTTAAGCACTAGTGTCAGTATAATAATTGTTGGAAAATTGACAAGCTGTCATTGCGGCAATGCACACAAGTCATAAAGTATTTAAAGGGTTGTATAAAGGCAATTGTTTTGTTACCTACTCTATTATGAAGTTTCTGCATGACAATTAATGTACATAGTAAATTATCAATATTATGTGAGTCGTGAGTATATACGTGCGGACGTGCGGTGACCAAATTTGAAATCACAAGTACAAAATAAGCAAATCTCTAAATAGCCACAGTCTGCACTCAGAGTACCAACTACAACAATCACATTTTGTCAGCGAAACAAAACCAATTTATCAACAAATAGTCGATAAACAATACAATGTACGCCTGACAAAAGTTATAATACTTTCAGATTTCAATTTGGATTTGCAACGGTCTAAAAACATTTTTTTTTACTTTTAAGCTTATCATTATTCGTTATTGAAAATGAAAAGGTACCTACCTACAGGCTACAATATTGAACAGAAATCTTAAACTAGTTTTTCGGGCGAAACGTTGACAAGGCAATAGAAAAAGTTCACGGCCCCATCGATCAGAAATGTACCTAAATCTTATTTAAACAATTTCAAACTGCTTTCGACGTCAAAACTTGAGTTCTGAAAGTAGTCAAGTTTTTAACATAATATGATTTTAAATGTTTTAAAGATCAGTTGACATGTCGAAGAAGGGACTTTATTTTATAAAGGTATAGATTGACGATATTGCAGGGTGTATCAGTGGCGTCGTCCGTGTCAATGTCAGTTTCAAATTGTATTGCATAAAAATTAACTCTGAGTACCACCATTATTTTCTTGTCCTAATAGACCTGACACACACCCCCATTATTACCGTTTTACAATTATTACAAAACACTGACTTAAAATAGTACCTATTTAATTCCAGTAATTTCTTATGTAAGTATTTTAAAACACAAACAAAAAGAAATAATATTAATAATATTACTGCCAAAGTACCTAACACTTAAGTCTACTGTATAACTTAAGTCTACTGTATAACCTAATGTCGTTGGGAAGTTGGAACAATAATATTATTGTTCACACATAATATGTTAAAATTCTTTGACGTAACAAACAAACAACCAATTATTGACTGCAATTTCTAAACATTTCTAGTTTGTCTTACTTAAATACGCGACAAATTTCAAGTATTCATATTATCCAAAAAGCTCTAAAATCTTGTACCTATACATCCTTCGGGCTATACGTACCAATACCATCGTCCACCACTTCACCATCCAGTTAAATAAGGAAATGGATCCACAATACTTATACATATAGAGATTGGCGCTACTGAGGTGTACAATGTATGTGTAGTGAAATATATAGTTCATTTTTTCGATTTGTAATAGTAATTATGTATAATGTATTGGATTATACCTACTTACGATAAATAAATATTGTAAAAAAAACAGTCGAAATAGTTTTTGTTGTTGAACAAAAACAACTAATTTAACAATTAATCAATAAAAAACGAAATTAAAAACATTGAACGGACGAAAAAAAATATCTACACACGACGTGTTATGTAATTCTATCCGGAAAAATATTCGTGCTCTGTTGTAGTAGAATTAAATGTACCAATATCCTGCTCTGCAGATCACGTATTTTTTTATTATTTTATCCACAGTAGAATATTTATTTTTATCACTTTAATATTCAGGCTGTGCAGGTTGTACTAAATGCCTTAGCACCTGTATGTTAATAATTATAATGATATATGCAGTAATTTACAATGGTTTAAAAAACAGCTCGACTGGTATACCTAATACACATTTAAATTGAAATTCAACTATACAATGCCGATTTACTATAAGAATAATTATTAATTGTGCGTATATACTTTAAGTCAAAAGTAGTTATTTTAAACATACAGTATACTCATATATTATAATTTATAATATTTGAATCATAGACTCGTCAGTGAGTCAACCACAGCAGGTCTAGGTGCGCTCGTTTCCGGTTCCACGGATACCATTATGCATTGAATTTATTAGATTTAATACCTACCTATATACGAATACTTGACAAGAATTCTCTGAGATGTGAAACGTGCACATTATTATAATTCAGATTTCTGTGTTTGATCATTTAAATCCGGATGTTATATATAGTAGCATCGTAATACTTGAAATGACAGATACGAAGAGATTATAATTGAACAGATATCTTAATATCCTCAGTAGCTGTAGGACTGTAACTACCTGTGTGGTTATATATATCTAATATTATACATTCAATAATCAAGCAAGTAAGGCGGATGGGAATTTGTGGTTAAATAACGCTTCACCGACAATTTCTTTACATATTTATTTGAACGAATTTTATTTTTGTATGTTTATTTAAAACAAACGAAAATTACCAAAATAATTATATGGCAATATATAAAATAAAAGGAACGTATTTATTACGATTGTAATAATATTTCCTATCACTGATAGTCAATAGCAAGAATATTATTTCCGTTAAAATATGGACAATTTGGTGAGTAAAGAACTGTAATTATTCTAGATTAAAATGTCAACACTTTAATACACATCGAATTAAAATTATCATTTATTATTATCGTCAGCAGTAAAGTTAGCAATATTATATTATTTACCGTACAGCGTTATTCGTTTCAATATAGGATTTTTTAAGTTCATTGTTTTAAAGGCCTGGTTAAGCCCTGAATTATAGGCGTGAGCCTGGTAAACGGATTTATCCCAGTTTAATCCGGGCAAGGGATATTATAAAGTACCCAGAGAGATTAGAGTTAGGAAACTACTCAGAAAGATGTTTTATAAAACAAACTAAATAGATTTAGTGTCTCGACATTTCTAGTGCATACTAAAGTATATCCTACATAATTATGTTAGATTTATAATAGTCAATTGGCGTAAAAACGAATATTATTAAAAAAAACTTTCAGTGACCTTATAGGAAAAACTATATGTTTATTCCATACCGTATTGTGTTCTTCGTGACTTACAAAGGCTGCAAACAATTAAATCTAAAAACGTGTTAAGAAAACCTGAACTTATATATTTGCTTCGATTTCTACTTAATGTCTCAACACCTATCTGATAAGGTTTTTACATTTTTCAGTCGTAACAGTTATTAAATAATAATATACACTTTTCCCACACAGTCACACTTACACTGAGTTACACATGATAGTAATATGCCAATCAGATAATTTCATTTCACCCAAAGCGTTTTTTGAGCTCTCAATATCATATTTTATGGGTATGCCTGTCGGTGTTCAAATTGGTTATAAATATACTAGTATTTACTAGAAATAATCAATAGTACCTAACCTAACCTATATAGTTTATAATCAGTGGTATTGCGTATATTAATTTTTAGAAAAAACAAATATTATTGTGTAAAACAATTTTAAAAAAAATATGATTTGGATCATATTTATCGGTAGGTACCTATAAAGCTATACTCTCCATAATAAATTAATGATATAATATGTATTATATTATATTTATAATCGTAATAATGTTAAACGTTGAAATCATGTTATATTAGCGTTATACTTTACGATGTTTGAATATTGACAATTTAAACTCGATACACTCAAATATAGGCAGGATCACAGGGGCGTCATTTCAGTTTTTTTTCTGGGTGTGCAAACTTTTAGGCAGGCCAATTTTGACATTTCACCAGGCCATTAAAAAAAATATATATTTATATATATATAAATGTAGGAAACCTATGCAAACCTATGTAAATATTCTTTCCTTCCCTTTTATAATTCTAATTGAAACTCATAACGACTAATGCAACTTTTAAATAGCTAGCAATTCAAAGAATTAAAAGCTTATAAGCAGTTAAAGCAACCAGCTAATGTCATTACTGTACATATACAAAAACTTAAAATATATATATTTTATATTACCTATATATGAAAACATGTATAAGTTAATTAGGACGGCGCATTGGAGTATTAATGGCAGGCCAATTGTTAACATTTTTTAAGTTAGTGGTGCCATTGCACACCCTGCCCCCCCCCCCCCCCCAAATGACGCCCCTGCAGGATCATAAACATTTTTATAATAAAACCATGTAGAATACTTATCATTAATTCCATAAAAAATAAAACATTAGTTATAGGTAAATATAAAATGTATTGTATTACTATTATTCGTTTAATTACATATTGATTATATAGATAAGGCGTTTTATTTATTTATTTAATAATGTTACGGAGAACTACCCGGTTATAGAAACATTGAAATAACAATGGTTTATTATTTATATAAGAAATAATATTGTAATATATTATAGATAGCAATTAGCAATAACATTTACAATATTCAAGAATAACAAACTTTCGTATGATAAAGAAGCAAAAAAAAGAAATAAATAAATTAGAAACAATAAACACAAGAAAGTTTGATTCGCTTTGATTCTATTATAGAAAAAGATAGGTCCTTAATGGTAAGCCTCAATAGACGGATAAATGGAGAATTGAACAGATGGTTATAACTTATAAGGTAAAAAAGTGGAGTACGAAAATGTATTGTGTTACTGGTTGGGTGTATGACGTGCATAATGCACCTATGCAATATAAATATATATATTCACATACATTGTAATAATAGTCGTGTTAATAATGTAAATTTTCTTGAAATATAAAATAATATTACTGTGTCTATAGACCATAGCAAACAAATTCAATAGCGACGAAATAATATTGTTTGATATGCATTTTTTTTGTCCGTGATACGATAGTGTGTTACATAATTTATATAATTGACTATAAGAATTAATAATAGGTACTCAATTTCTTTCGAACGGAAAAATGCGTTATTATTCTAAACACTAGGTAGCCAAAATTAATACAAAGCCTTCAAATACAGACATATTATATAAATAAATAAATAAATAAATAAATAAATACAAATATAGGTAGGTACACACTGGCGCCACATCCATTATATAGTTGTATCACGTAAAAAGCTATCGGTTGTTAAGACGTATTATTAATAATAATATTATGCGGCGTTCAATAAAAATTATTGAACACTATAATATAAAATGAATCTTTTATAGCTGTAACAAAAATAACGACCGCGAGGTGAATGTATCATTTTTTTTTAACTTTAATTTTTCTCAACACATTACAAGAACTTCAGTATTTTGTGTGACATAAATATTAAAAGTCTCAGTGTATTATATTATATTACATTATTTAAACTGTGGTTTTTAGAGTTTTCAAATTTTTTATTTTTTTTTATTATTTATGGAGTGTCCTGAGGTGATACAAACTTCTGTTTTTTTTTCAAATGAGTATCTCTCTATTTTACTTAAATTATTTAGTAGTTAATTTTTTTTAAATGTTTATGTACCTAATTCAAACTAGGTAGTGGTTTTTCAGTTAAGTATTAAAATGTTTAAATTAAGGATAATATAGTCCTAAATAATAGTTTTATAAAAATATATATATAAATATTGGATCCAGTATTTTATACTTGGACCATTTTTAAAAATTATTAATGTTGATGGATCAATCCCTAACATTTTCAAATTGCCATAACCCCCATATATTTAAAACCCATTATCGTGGACCTTTAATACACTATGTTAATTAACTCAAAACTACTCTTACGAATTTTGATACACATTAACGTTTTCAAATACTAACAATATTTTCTACTAAATGATTTACTGTATAAAAAGAAGTGGGCATCATTTCAAAAAAACAGAAGTTTGTATTCCACAGGACATTCCTTAAGTAGTGGTACCTACAAAAAAAAAAGTAAAGAATTTGAAAATATGATATTAATTATATTTAAATTTTAAATCTGATCTTTAATAATTGCATTATTGAAGAAAATGGGGGTGAGGACGCTTAATGAATCATCCAGAATCTTATAAATAGAATGTGGTATTGTGTTAAAAATCTGTTTTAGATTTACATATTATAATATATCTTCGTACAAAATATATTTTAATATAGTTTTATATAGTTTAATATGAAATATACTATATATTATATTGTTACCTATATGGTATCTGGGGTTTGTGGAAAACAATCTAGGTGGATACACGCATGACGCAGGCATGATTGTACATGCCTCAACGCCGGTGTGAAATAAATCCAGTAAATTACCTATAAGCGTGCATTAAAAAATTCCTTTAACCTGCATTTTACAAGACAATAAAAAATAAAACACAAGACGATGTTCTGAAATGATAATCAAACAATCCGGACTCCGCAGTTAACTGGGGTAGGGGTTGTACGATAGTAAAATATAATCGAACGAAAACAGGTAGATGCATATAATATATTTAAACATTAAAAATAAAACGTGAACTTGGTAAATCGGTTGCATGGAAATATATACAATATAATAATATGTACTGTACGCATAATAATATTTATATCTGATTATATTATATAGTCAGGTATAAATATAAAATCTAGGACATTTGTACCTAGTTAAGTTAAAAACGCAACGAGCACGCAGCGGTGGTTATACATTTTAAAGTTTATCTATTTGACACACTTTAAGGTATTCAAGTACGTCATTATATAATAATATTTGATAGATATATGGAGAATTAACGCACATAAAGTGGGCAATTATAAACTGGGCCCGCGGTTACCTTTTTTGTAGTAAGCTCAGCCCGGAAATTTTAGGTAATAAAATAGGTCGATTGTAAACTCGGCCCGGAAATTTAAAATTATAAAAAAGGACGGTTGTAAACTGGGATTTTGTACAAAATTTGAGAAGCTTCAGTTATCAACATTTTCAACTAATATAGTGATTATTTTTGTTATCAGTTTGGTACTGAAAATTGTTGAAAAATATCGAGTTTATTTTTTAATTCAAATATTTTGTAGTTTTTTTCATTGCCAGTATCTACAGCCACTTCAGAGGGATCTTTTTCAACCTTAAAAAGGTTGAAAAGTTGTCTAAGAACAACACTGAATGAAGTAATGTATTTTAAGAAATATTTTTATAAAAGTTAGAACATAACTATATTAGATTCTGAGCGGAGCGATGAAGCTAGTGGTTTTACAATGGTATTTATTTTTTTTTTTTTATCCTGTATACAAAATTTCTATCAGAAGGAGTGCTTTGATTTCAATATGTAGTACCTATCTTATCTTTTAGCAAATTGGATTAAGATGGTACTTTAAGCAGATCATTTTTTGATTTTCTCAATAGTTATTTAATGTCACGGGAAAAACCACCGACAAATTACAAAAAACCTCTAAAAATGGGATTTTAATTTCTAACGCATTATTTATCATCATAGACAAAAAATATATTTCAATATTAATTCAACTTACGGGCTATAATAAATAATAACAATATAAAATATCCAGACTGACAAACCATCTCAGAATCGTTTTCCTTTTACAATGATATTATATCATTGAATTCAAGTGTAATACAATCCATCATACATTGACCCACTTGTAACCTACTGTACAGTAGAACAACATTCACTTACCTGCTTTTTTAAATTTGTTTTGTACATATTATTATTTAATACCAATTAAAAACTCGAAAATTTTAAATCGTCTTATAAATATGGTATATTTATTTAATAAAGAGTAATTGGGTGGTGTGGGAGGCTTTGCCCCCCCACGGCTCTGTTTTCTGAAAATTATCTGGACCCTCCCCATAACAAATTCCTAAATACGCCACTGGTGAGAGCCACCAATAGTTATTAATACCCGTGCATATTTCATAAATCATAATCAATTCATTCTGAATTGAATGGATCTCGCATGAATTTTTTAGGAGTAATAGGGTTAATTAATCGATAGAAAATAAGTCAGTCAAATTAAATGTAATTTTTTTAAATTTTACATTGTAAATTTACCACTCTTCGTTGCTCTGTTGCTTGTTAGGTATCTGGAAAAAGTGAAATCAAACGATTTTTATTGCGATCCGTGATATTTTATTGATGTTAGACAAGATAATTCTATATAATAATATAGAAATAAATGTATATTTATATAATGGAAACCGTAATTGGATCAGATATAATAATAATATACTATAGGTAATAAAAAAAAAAACCGTTTTTAAAATATCAAAAATTGAAGCCGTGAGAATTTCTTTAACAGACTGTTATTTTTTTTCGGTATTTTTACACCTTACCCTTTTCATAATAATTAATGACCCCGTCCACAGATTTATTCAGTTTATAAATATACGTCTATGATATTATATGATGGACATGGTGACTAACTGACAACAAGGGGACGCTATTGTAAGACCTATTTTATATTATTAAAAACATCACTTCATCTAATCTAATCTTGGAACACGATAAAACGTATAATATGATATAATATATCGTAGAAACGACATGTACAAGGTGTATAGAATGACTTGACAAATAAAATAACTTTTATTCTATAACCAATAATTTAAAAGTTCTTGATGTACAATTTAGAGACATTTGTGTTACAAGTACAGTTACAGTTTTCATTTTTATTTTTAGATTCTGAGTAGAACGATGAATGTATTGATTTTACAATGATGTGTTTTTTTTTTTTATTTTCTATTTTTTTTTTTTTTTTGTGTCTGTCATCACCTTTTAAGATAGTAAAAGTGCTTGGATTTTCTTCAACAGTACCTTTTCTGATAGGAAAGTGAATCTAGTTGGTACTTTGGGGGGTCAAAAGTAATTATAAAATTTTATTTTAATTATTTCGATTTGTTTTAAGCTGTTTACGGACAATTTCAGTTTCCAATTTAATTAGTTTTTATTTCTATGAATGTTGTTATTTGTATAAAATAACTTTATTTGTTGACTAAAAATACTTTAAAATTTAATACAAGGCTCCTACTTTATTGTTACAATGACATTTGAAAAATATTAAAAATCCTTAGTCACAGTTTTTTTTAATTAGCATTTAAAGTTCAAAAATTGACAAAATATGTAAAAATCACGAAAATTAGCAAATTATTTTGAGTTAATAATTCGTAAAAATTTTTCTTTTTAGAAATAATATTTTAAAATGTAATACAAGATTCTTTATAGAATAATCTATCTTTACCAAAAAAAAAATGTCTATAAGAAACTCAAATTAAATTTTTATGAGCGTTTTAAATTCATATTTTTACAACATTTGATATTCGCTCGATTCCTCATGTGACGATCTCTTATTTTATTGTAATTAAAAAATGAATGACTGTAGGTATTTGAAAATTTCACTGAATGTCTATATTAGCATTTTCTATATACGATAAAATGTTGAAAATAATTTGACTCTTTTTGAGCTGTGTACAGACATGGTCAGTTTTCAATTTTTTTAGTTTTTTTTTCTATAAATATCAATAAAGTTTTATCTATTAGGCCAAAAAGTGTAAAAATGTAATACAAGGCTCCTAAAATATTGTTACAATAGCAGTTGAAAAATATTAAAAATACATAGGCACAATTTTTTTTATAAGCATTTGAAGTTGAAATTTTGACAAAATTTATCAAATTTAAAATTGAATAATAATTTTGTAGTTAAAAAATTATAAAATGTTCAACTTTTATATCTAAGGATTGAAAATTTAAAACAAAATTCCACGTAAATATTTAACTCTGTTACCAAAAATTCTAAGAAATACATAAGCACAGTTTATTTTTATAGTCATTTTAAGTTCGAATTTGGACGAAATTACATGTTAAAAAACCTAGAATAACTATTTTAGTTATTTTGTTATGATTGTATAATATTACTCGTGGGTACTTGAAACTTCTAAAGTATACTATTATATACCTATGATAGTATCACGGTTTGTTGTAATCACTAATAGACTAAAGATAACATTATATACTATAATAAACATAATTTGATGACAAAATTTATGATAAAATTTAAAATATTTTATGGATTTTAATACATATGAACTATTTAGTATATAAATAAATAGGTACATAATATATAAAATTTTCAAAGGAGGAGTGCATAAGTCCCCATTTCCCTGGAATCCGCTACTGGGTATACCGTTATTGAATAATCAAATTACAGCAGAAACGCTTAGGTATATGTAGAATTTTTATAGATGTCCATTGTATGAATCTCATATAATAATGCCATATCAGCTTATAAACAACAAGTAAATGCTAAAATTTAACTCGTAAATGCTTTAAAATTAAAACTACAAAAATATCCTACGAGGGACGAGTGGAGAACTAGATAATATTCGTATTTCTTATCTTTAAATTTGATAATAGTTAAATTCATACTAATTACTAAATTTAAATTTACTCGTTAAATTATTATTATTATTATTTTTTTGTAACTATTTTTTGTTAGTTAATGATTTTTACTGTACTATATAATTATTCTTTATTTAGCTGTTTACTGTTACCATTGGTACCACTAATTTTTACTTATTTTTTGTATCCAAAATCTATTATAAGATAAGCTGAACTGTACTTATAATTATTCAAATTTCTAAAGGGCTTAACACCCGTTTATTATATTATATACATTATACATTATACATACATAAATAAATAAATATTAAGGGGATTACAAAAATACAAACGATCAATTCTTTCAATCAAAATATATCAATTTATGAAATTTTAAATATTCAAGTAAAATTTATATGAAATGTAAAACGAAATTTGATTAAGTGGCCTGATCGATGACAATTAGAATTGATATAATAAACAATTCATATCAGTTTTCAAATGTATAATCGCATGAGTCATGAGTCATGACTATAGGTCCATCGGTTTGATTTACAAAATATTGGTACATTTTGATTAAATTATCTGATCGTTTGCAATCCCCTTAACAGTAAAATTAATATTATTCTAAACGTAAAATTTGAAAAGTTATGTATTGACAAGACTGAAACATAATTTACAGGTCCCTTTCAAGAAGGTATATAAATATGGTATACAATAATTATAAATATTAACCCGAATTATAGAGGTTTTGAAAACCCGAATGTTTGTTTAAACTTTTTATTCCGGTGTTTAAACACCCGTATACATCCAGTACCCACCCGAAACCCGAAACCCGAAACCCGAATAAATGATTTGGGTGCTAAGCCCTGGTTTTAATTTTTAAGTACCTAATACCATTGATTATACAAAGTATAATAGTATAATATTATACTGTTATACTATGTATAATAGTATAATATTATACTATGTATAATCAATGCTAATACAATGAAGCCAATATAACTGTATACATACTATTAATAGTGTCTCTGTCAATTTAAAAACTATTTGTAATTTTGTTCGGGAAGTTAATACTTCACCCATGCTATCCGGGTTTCCTTAAACTTGCAACTTAAAATTGACCAAATCTATTAAATCCCGATTAAGGTATATTATATCAATATGTGTAGTGTAGGGGGAATCGTATCGGTAAACAATAATTATAATAATTAATTCGGGTTAATATTGGTTAATACGGGTGTTGAGTAGTCTAAAAAAACATAACTTTTGATAACCTCTCCCCCTTTTTATTAAGGGAATTCGATATCGTGATTTTCTGTTTTTGTCTAACACACGCGCGACATAGTATTTTAAATGTGTTTTTGCCAAACATATCAAATGATCTAATGAAGCGATAAGAATTCTAAAAACAAATTTGAATTTGTCATCAAGTCTACTTAAAATCGACTTTCCCACATTTTTGATTTTTTGATTTTAACTGCTCCGAAAATTGAAATATAGCAATTTTTAAATACTCTTATATGATAATATAATATATAATATATTATACTATAATATGACATTTTGAGGAATTTGGGTGATTATATCAAAAATATGGAAAAGTCGATTTCAAGTAGACTTGACGACAAATTCAAATCTGTTTTCATAATTCTTATCGCTTTATTAGATCAATTGCTATGTTTGACAAAAAACATGTCCAAATACTATGTCACGCGTGTGTTAGACAAAAACAGAAAATCACGGTATCGAATCCCCTTAATAGTAACAGGCAACAGCAACAAAAATGCGTGAGGTGCGTCATAGAGTAATACAAATTATAAACATGCAATTTACCACTTGCGAAGTCGATGAATATAATAAAATGTTTAAAATAGGTAGGCCATAGAGGCGTTGAAGTGTAGAGAAATAAAATAAAACATAAATTATGATTTCGCGATTTTCGGAAAACTGGTAAATAGCCAAGAATTACGATATTCGTTACTAATTTAGGTATAGACAGTTATAAAGTGATAACTGATAATAACACCAGTTGGAAAGTTGGTAGCAAATAATACCAGGTATTATTATTTATTAGTTATTAGTATTTGATATTTTGGCCACGACTGTCAATACCTTATTCAGTTTTGTTGAAACCATGTTTATATTGCTATTGGCTATATTTGGATTTATTTTATATACCTACTGATAAAGTAATAAATTATATTATATGCCTATTAGGTATAAAAAGAATTTATTGGATTAAATTTTCAAGAAAATAATTATTAAATTTACCTGTGATTGGTTGTAAGATTGTTTACAATTTATTATTATTATTAAACAACAAACTACCATAGATAATATAAGAATGGATAGGACATAAGAACTTATCACATGAAAATGTAGTGATACTATTTTTAAGGTTATATGGGGCAAATATCGATGTGATAATTGATAAATAATAATAAATATTAAATAACATAATTTTATTTTGTTAAAATATTATTTTCCAATTTCCATTTTCCAGATACAGGTGGAAAAACAATCAAAATACAAAGTGACAAATATCTAAATATAACTGACTATCATGTTTATTCATTATTATTTAATAAAATAGTTTTGCACATAACCTTAAAAAGCCCCATATTGTCTTTCTCTCTTTACGTTCTCTCTTCCCCAAAAAAGCACACGGCCCCATATGGAACTGGTATAGGCATGTCCTATCCATTCTAATATTATCTATGCTAACTACAGAATCGAACTCACCACAAGAAATACAGACAAAATTATGTTTGTAATAATCAAAATTATTTGGGTTTCGGGTTAACCCAAATGATTTATACGGGTTTTAGTTAATACGGGTGTTTTGAAAATAGAATCATTCGGGTTATAATATGGGTTTCGGGTGTTTGATTTTTTTAAGGGTGTTTAGGGGTGTTTGGGGTTCGGGTTAATTCGGGTGCAAGGCCCTGGTTAAAACTGATATTCTTCTTCAAATGTTTAAATAATAATTGATAAACAATGTACATGCACTATTATTTATGTTTTATAATATTATATTGTTGATTTTAATATTTAGATGATAACGGCATGCCGCGGCACCTGATCTATTATTTTGTAGATTATTAATATATTATTTTTGAAAGTATTATAGGTGAATGTTAATTTTGAATACACTACGTATATTTTTTATGTACCTAAACGTGAGAAATTATTTACAAACATTTGAACCTACGTTTTATATCCCATCTGATAGTTGCCTGCAATGTATGCTTGCAATGTATATAAATGAACAATAACTAGATTATTCCATTTGGTAGCACATCTAAAAAAACATTTTGTCAAATTAAAAAGGGTTTTTGATGAATTCACCTGTACAGTAACCTGTGGTAAAATTATTTGGCAGGTGGCGGAATCGAAGGGTATTGTTTTAAAACTATAACAATATATCTACCCAGTGCTGGACTGGCGGAATCGATGCTCCCTCCTAATTGATGACATATTGACATTGCCGTGGCAAAGCGTACTATGCTATAGTGTCGTATACCGATTATGCATTTATAATAACACATTCGACAATATAACAATACGAAAAGGTATACGCACGCGTAAATATAGTAATAACCTATACGAACCTACCTACGTCATGTCGTCATACATTAGCATCCGCGGGCGACGTGTTACCTCCCGATTTCGACGGACAGCGCACGTGATGTGTATGCACGTTAAAGTCAAAGCCACTCTATACGTTTATATATATTATTAAATCAGCTCGGTCACCGTGTCCATGATATAATGGTATAATAATATACATATAATATACCTACGACGTTGGTCCGAGACCGAAATCGGTTGATTGATATTGATCGTAATTGAGAATATTGTATGCCACGAGGGTGGTGCAGTGTGACGTTTCAAAACCATCCCAAAGTATTTCATATACTTTTGTCATTTAGAAAAATGTAATAAAAGTCTTATTACATTTTTTGCTAACAGTCTCCGAACGGGAAATCCGGAGAATGGAATGGTGTAATTTTGCGCGTAAACGGAAAAGTGCCGGTTTTGGCGAAAAGGTTAAACCGTAGTACCGTACCTACTACCACTCTAATTGTCTTTTACCTATAAACGATATACCTAACACGAGCTTTATACTTACTAAACTTTAAAAACAAGTAACTCTGTAATTCTGAATTTTACTTTTCCTCTCGTGGTCCATAATAGTATACTACCACTGTAACTAGATATTGGATTAGAACTTGTTCTAATTTCTAACTGATTTAATTCTAAATATTCAATACATATTATCATATTGTAAACGATTTAATATTACACGTGTAGAAAAGATACGTATTTCGTTGTGACCATAACGGAAGTTCTTATATTGTTTAAAATTCTATTAACATAATTAGAGTCATGTAGAGTTCGGTATGCGTGCGTCACGACGAACACCGCCTGTCCATCCGTACCACATCAGACCTGGACAATGATAAGTAGGTACGTGTGCATAAAATAAGTGTTAATTTCATTTTGTTTTGCTAAAAATAACGAGATAAAAACATAATGAAACATTGGTTGTAATATAAACATACTATCTAAAAATGTAACTATATTATTATTACAAAAAGAAAAAAATGTTTACAAGTATATTATTGAGAGTACAACTTGTAATATTTGTATATTTTAAAAGAATAACTTACTTAATGCAGTTTAAATATTACCATATTTTCCCAAAATTAAATACAAAGAAACTTATATGTTTGACAATTTAAAATGTTGATCAAATTACTTTTGATTTTGACATTAAAAATATTATTTATAAGCTTAAATTGATAATGGATAAATTACAAATTTTGTTTATGTGAAAAATAGGTGTTGTATAATAAGTAATAACCATAGGTGTTCGTGTATTTTATACATGATCTGAAAACCATCTCGAGCAATAATAATAGTTATTGATTATAACAACGTTTATTATACATTTATACGACTATACGAGAATAAAATACTTTTTACTATAATAGATATTTTTCATCCATTGACGTTTACAGAAATGTAAGTACGTCTAACGCGGGATGGTTTTTTGATTTAACTTTGTAAAATTGGGGATTATAACTTCTAATAGACTTAACAGTTTAGCGAAAGAGTCAACCGTAAACAAATTTAAAACACCTACCAAAATATATATATATATATATTATATTATCAACATACCTACAATTTTTTTTATAAATGTTTTAAATTAGAATTTCAGCAAAATATACTGTTTTTTTAATATTCATAACTGTATTATTAATATAAATATTTTTGTCATTGTTTATCTTTTAATAAAATGAGTAATTTCGTGTTTTAATACTCGACATTTTATAATACAAGGTTTATTTCATCGTGTTCTTTCAACTAATTATACCTAGAAAATCTTGGCTAAAAATGTTTTTACAGACACTCAAATTGTAGGTAATATAATACCTTTGAATTTTTAAATATACGACAATGTTATTTTTAGATTACTTTGTGACTTCTGTAGAATTATCTGTTTATGAGTATTATAAAACTTTCAACGAAAAAAAGGATATTACACTATATTGTTAAAATAATGCAACAATGTAATCAACATTTAACCTATATTCACCATCTGTAATCCATCAAGACTGATTCAATGCATGTGTATATATTATATTATATTTACTAAAACGGAAAAATTATAATATGCACAGAATTCAGCTATAATATCAAATATACATTAAGGTATATTATTATTATACGCAGAAGCAGATGATAGGCCACCAGGCCATTATAATTTATAAATTCTGACAAATCAATACAATGTACCTAATAATGTTTAAAATTATAATAATTTAAATAGAATTTAAGAGTCCCAGATAAAGTAAGTAGGATCAGTGGAAAGTTTCGTTTATAATTCATACTCAAGCTAATAATATTAAGTAGGTAACATTAAAAGTTATTTTCCCTTCCATTTCGTTCACAATGATCCTTATTTGATAGGTATAATTTCTATATTTAATGTTTTTAGATTAACTTGAAAAATAGTCACGGTTAACTAACGGTGAGATATATAATTTTCATATAAATTTAATACCAATCATATATTATTATTACAGCAGATCATTTAACAGAAAAAATTGAGTTCAAAGGAGAATTATTCATTACAAAATAACATAGATTCGTTGAAGACAAATAAAATAAAGGAAATCGATTTTAAAACTCTTTCATGGAGATTCTTTTAGTCGGAACCATTTTAATAAATTATCATTGTGAGGTTTAAGTTTTTAATTATTAATATTATTTTCAGAATATAAACTGAATTCTATCTAAAATAAAATCTTAAAACAATTAAAAAAATGATAAAAACCAAATAATGTACCAAAAGCTAAAAAGATGTTGGTGGTTTTTTTTATTAGCTTTGTGACAACAAAAGGCAGTATTTCATTGAATATATAATATATTTATACTAACGGTTATTTTTTTAGCAGTTGGTGCTTTCAACTTTAATTTTTAACGTATTGTTAAAAGTTGACATAGAAAATTGAATTTACGGTACTTTAGTTTCTATACAATATTTCACAATACTTAAGAATTATTTTACAAAGAAATATGTATTGAAAGTGATAAATTATCATTTTAAAAATAGGTATCGAAATACGCAATGCTCCCTAAATTTTGTATATTTCCATAATAAATTTATCGATGATATATATTAGAATATGGACACCAATAGCCAACACTTATTTCGCATAATGAATTGCGAATTTAACACATGATGTATAGACTTGTGCATGGTAGACTTAAGAGGGTGCCAAGATCAACGAATAATTTTACTTTAAAAACATGTTTACGCACTTTCAACTGAATGTTATCTTCTGCATTTGTCGTATTATATATTTTACAACAGTTGTACCTAATTTATTACTAGAAATCCCATGCCAATATATTTAGTACAAGTTTCCAAGGTTCCTCCGTAAAAAAATTGTCGTCTTTTCGCAACGACCAAAAATGGTATATCGAAACAGGACTACTATATTATATTTTTTTCAATCCATATATTGCAATTATCTGGAAATTATTGTTGAATGATGTTTTTAAATATATATGACAGAAGATTGTAATTGCTGCTAAAGATGTATTTTCACCTGTTTAAAATTGTTGATGATTTTAAAATGAATAATTAAAAACCTATGATTAATATTAAGATATAATATGTTCAGCGCTGAAAGATTACGAATCCTGGGGGGGAGTTACCCTACCATCTTTGAAAATATTATATATTATGTATTTAAGTATACAATAAATAACTAGTTATAATATATATGACTTAAAATCCAAACATTTCAAATAAAATTGAAATTGTAAATATCGACATGAAATCTTCTTATTTATAAATCTATAATTTATTATGTACTAAAATTATAATTGTATTTTTTCTGAAAACAATTTAGCTTCCACCATTTTAAAGTTCTAAACCCATACCTGAGCGTTGTAACATCTTGTGATTTCCAATATTATACAATCAACTATATATGTCCATACGCATACGGGAGGTGAAGGCATGGAGTGTTTTATTGTTCCAATGATAAATATAAAATATGTATCTCAACGTGCGAGGGAGGCGGAGAATAAAAAACGTAACCTGGACAATTTTATGTTTAGTCCCGTGCAATAATATTATAATAATACAACGGAATGTTGTCGGTAGGAAATGAAATGTTCGTTTTTTATTGTGGCCCTCATATAGTATACACGAGTCACGACTCGAACCGAATCCACAACATAGTGTATGATATAATTTAATGAAAATGTTAATAATATACTTAACGAGCTCCGAGAAAACGACATGTTACAAACTTACAACGACTGTTTTATCCATCGAAAACGGTCCAAACAACTTCTACCACGGTCGCGGTGATTCAGCGATGCGATATACCGACATTAGTGTATGAATGAAAATAATAATCGCTTAGGTGGCGTACGATCGGCGTATGATAATAGGTATACTTTAGTTGCACTTATCGAAATCGTTTTTTCGTTCATGGGAGTCTGAAATGGCGTCAAACTTGAATGTACGTATGTGGGGCGTAGGTGAATCACAGTAAAAAAAAACGCATAGAAAAACAAGTTCTGGTCAAAAAGTCCGAAACATAAAAAGTCCGCAGTAAAAAAGTTCCAAACATAAAAAGGTCGTATGTAAGTCCGGTATTCTAAATACTTTTCAAGAGTATTTGAAATTTGAATACAAACAAATCCATATGGCAAAACTATCTAATTTCACATCAAAAATGTGAATGAAAAAGTATAACTTATCTATAGGTACAGATCTGTTAAAAGTAACGATGATGACAATATTCTCCGGTCAATTATATTTGGTTTTCATTCTATACATAATTACCATCGTTTTGTATTCTCCGACGTATATGTTACGATTATAATAATAATATGCATAACCTAACAACGACTATTTTGGTGCTCTCTATGATTACTTTGAAGATTTATGCCCTCTTTTTAGACGTCAAGCAATTTAAATAGATTTACATATAGATATAGGAACTAACAATAAATGTCGAACTGCATACTGACGAAAATGACAACTGTTCAGTTAAATACAAAAATATTATATAATATGTACGACGTAAGTACCTGTCCATATATTATAACCTCTATGAGCTACATAAACTAGATTAACTAATATAATTATTAAAATGATTGCGATGATATTTACTATTTGATTTATGTGTGACTACGAGCATCATTCATTATGATAATCAAAAATAGGCATTGTCGAGTGCTCGCAAGACTCGAACAACGTTCCAAGTCCTACAAAGAAAGTAGATACAGAGTACAGACATACAGTAGCTATAATTTATATTATGTCACTTGATTACTGACAAGTATATAGCCATATTGGTACCTACAAGATATTATTTGCTTATTTCGTCAGATGAATCAATTAATTCAAATTGACATCAATATAGGTACCTACTAATCAGTGGCGTATTTTCAATTTTTTTCTGGGGGTGGTCCAATAATTCCAACATAATATAGATAGGTAGGTACTGATATAAAGAAATAGTTTTTAATAGATTATATTATTATAAGAATAAAAAATAGTTTTTTTATTATATTTTATAATTTTAAAGTACAAAATCTAAGCGTCTTTTTTTTTTACAAAGTTCATCTAAAATGTCTTTTGGTAAGAGAGAATCTTTTCTATAAATGGACATCATAGCCAATCCATTAAGTCTATTCTAGAAAAAAAAACCATAAATCTTACACAAATAAAAAAATAATATTTTACTGAATAAAATATTAACACTTACTTCAGAAATAGTATTACGTAAGTACATTTTTATTAACTTTAATTTCGAAAATGTTCTTTCAATTGACGCAGTCGATACAGGGAGTGTTGCTAGAATTTAAAGCAAATTTAATATACCAGGATACATGTCTTTATTGCATATATTCAATGCATCAATTGCATTATTTGGCTTGTCGCTCATCATAAATGATTTCAATGAACTTTGTTTTATTTTTTTATTGGAAGACATATTTATTCCAATTCCAATTACCAAACAATAAATAGATGCAAATATACAGCTATAAAAAAAAATAAAAAAATAAATTTGATAGTATTTATTAAATAATTATTAAATGTTAGGTTTTTTCAAATCTGTATTCACACCTATCACAAATGAGAGACCCTTGTATTTAAAAATAAATAGGTATTCTATATTAACTAATTTTAAACAAAAGGTTATTAAAAAAAAAAATCATTGCATTCGACGATTTGCGAGACGATTCTATGCAATACCTATGCATTTTATATCAGAGACATTTATGAACCGATACACATCACAGAGACACAGGGTACAGATAGATTTTTAAAGAAAAAATAATATGATTTTGTATATAAAAGTACAGTATATAATATAGGTTAAACGAATATTGAAGTATGCCTCGTAGCTCCGATAGTCGTACCTATATCAATAATTATTCTCAGTACACGTTGACAATTAATATTATTTCGATAGCAGTTTAATAATATGTTGTCAACTTCGTGTTAAAACGTAAAAATAGGTTTAAATTATAGAAATATGACATTATGACAACAGTCGTCCATATCGCTCTGCTTATCTCTGGACAGAAAATAAATATTACGTAGGTAAACATGGTTCTAAATGAATACTAATTGTCGACCAGTTGACTCCAAAAATTACATTAATGTTTTATGTTATTATTAAAAATAATAAATTCCTTACGGCTCACATCAGATCAATGAGCTATTATTATTATTTACTAATTTATTATATATTTAATTGGTACTCACGTAATAGATCTAATATATTTTATTGAAAAAATGTAATGCAGTTCGCACTCGTAGCCGACGCCGTCGTTCAGTAACGAAATACAAACATGAAGTAAATGGTTCTACGACAATTTCCTTGTTTACAAAGCAAAAATTCAAATAGATTAATAATAGCTATCTATATTGTCCTATAGAAATAGTTTATTGGAGAATGATGTGAGTCGTCAATTCCTGGCGATAAGAATGTTTTGACTGTTTCGAGAATTATTGATGTTTATCTAATACCCGTATTTTATAAAGTGGTAATACATACAATACAAGGAAAAGTGTAATTACGCGTGGCGGCGGGTTTTTGATCGTTCGACTGTTGACTAATTTTAAACTATATTTCATATAAATATTTTGTTCACGGGAAAAAACCATGTCCGCGCGTGCTTACATCAATCGGGGTCTGTAAATATGTAAGAATTTTTTTTTTTTTGGAGAGATTCTGGGGGAGTCCAGTACCCCTGGACCCCCCCCCTCGTAAATACGCCACTGCTACTAATAAATTGGAACTTTAAAATATATTGTTCAACACATCGTATTTTATTTGTGTACATTTTTTACTCATATACCTGAATGATGGTTATGCGTATGTATACCTACCGGACCTTTTTATACCGCAGAATTGTTAACGATGGACTTTTTTTGCACCGGATTTTTGCCGATTTTTTTTCCCTGGCCTTTTTGGTATACTTTACCGTAATAAGAGGTATGTCGGAAACGACGCTTGTTTTTTTTCTTTTTGTTCAACGATTTTCTTTTGCGACGCGTATAGTGTGTAATATAATCGATGTAATCTGTAAAATATTTTTGTATACAAATACTCGCGTTGCATATAATATTTAGATGACAAAATAGGAAATAGATGACACGTCATCTGCAGCAAACGTTCTCACGACGATGATCTATAACTGCACATAATATATTATTATACTCCTGACGACGACAATAGCGCACAATAATAATAATAATACTATTATGATGTTAGTGCCACGTGTAATATAATATATTATAATATTATCTATACCCAAACAGTAAGCATAATATTCAGACGGCGTTCGAATTCCAGAAATCATTCAACTACAGCCTGACGCATTATTGTAATTTATTAGAGTCTGCGTTTTTCGGATTTCGAACTACCTATACGCGATCCGCCGGCCGACCGGGTAAATATCCTACGATCCAACTCCGGAATTTGATCGGAAATATATGCTGAAATTTGAAAGTCAAAACGGCATTATACAGGATGCGTCACCATGCATTTTGTCTGCGACGACATTTTTTGAAATTAATGCGTTTTTAAAATACGGTTTTTTGTAAATTGGATAACTGGTGTTCTGCAAGTATCCAATTTATTATAATTTCAAGTAAAATATATTTTGTTTCAGTGTTACTTTAAAAAGCCAAATTATACAGGAACTCGTGTAAATAAGTTACAAATTGCGTTATTCATTGAAAAGTGAGTGTTATAATAGTTATAAACATCGAAGTTTTTATGCAGGAAACGGTTGCTGCAGGTACTCCTGTATAAAGCCATAAAGTGATGATATATTTGTTTTGATTGGCTGACGAGTAGAGTATTATTATATTATGCACAAAACGAAGATCACATCGAGACACTTATTTTATGTACGTTATTTCAGCCCCAGCTTTCAAAATTTTGCAAATCTGTCTATACGCAAATGTTAACATGCAAATTTGTATGACCATTTCCAAAATGTGTACAGCATCTGTTTGCCTTGAAAATTCAATTGATGAGGTGAGAGAAACGTTTCCCAGTCCCATATACGTGAAAAACAACTTTTTTGCAAATTTCAAGTGTGTGGAGAAACATAAGTATGTTGTATTTTTAAGCAGCATTATTAGTGATTAATAGATTATTAGTTAAAAAATATATGAATAACCAAATTTAAACGACAATTATAGTCTGGCCTCGTAAAGGTGAGAAGTGAGCAGGGCCGTATTTAAGGGGTGGTTCGGAGGGGCAATAGCCCCCCCTGGAATATGTCAAGGGGGCGCCAAAATTTTTACGGAGACTATAAAAAAGTTTTCGGAAAAATTATACATTACATTAATAATTAAAATATAATATGATACAAAATACTAAATATTAGTTATCCACAATAATTGTAGAATATTGTAATTTGTTTCCCAATCTACAACAAGTACAACCGCGGAATATTACAACGGCCTCCGACTTCCGAGCGGCGAGCACGGTCACGCGGGTATTATTTATTTTTTAGCCGTATCGGTATCGCCCGTATTTCCCATATC
>NC_042494.1:123355794-123359416 GCF_005508785.2 Acyrthosiphon pisum
CACACTCACTTATTTTAAGTGATTATTATGCTCGCAAGACTCGAACAACGTTCCAAGTCTTACAAAGGAAGTAGATACAGACAAACAGTCGCTATAAATATATATTATGTTACTGATACTGACAAGTATATAACCATATTGGTGCCTACAAGATATTATTTGTTTATTTCGTAAGATGAATCAATTAATTCAAATTTACATCAATACCTACTAATACAACGGAGCGTTAAAATATATTGTTCAACACATCGTATTTTATTTTATTAATTTTATTTGTGTACATTTTTTTCTTTTTATTAGGATCTAATACTATATCTAGTATTATTTTTTAATATAAGTAAAAAATGTACACAAATAAAATTAATAAATAAAATACGATGTGTTGAACAATATATTTTAACGCTCCGTTGTATTAGTAGGTATTGATGTAAATTTGAATTAATTGATTCATCTTACGAAATAAACAAATAATATCTTGTAGGCACCAATATGGTTATATACTTGTCAGTAATCAAGTAACATAATATATATTATAGCGACTGTTTGTCTGTATCTACTTCCTTTGTAAGACTTGGAACGTTGTTCGAGTCTTGCGAGCATAATAATCACTTAAAATAAGTGAGTGTGTGTGTACAACTACTGTAAAATATATAATACGATAAATGCAGAAGATAATAACGTACAGTTGAAAGTGCGTGAACATGTTTTTAAAGTAAAATTGTTCGTTGATCTTAGCACTTTCTTAAGTCTACCATGCACAAGTCCATAAATCATGTGTTAAATTCGCAATTCATTATGCGAAATAAATGTTGGCTATTGGTGTCCATATTCTAATATATATCATCGATAAATTTATTATGGAAATATACAAAATTTAGGGAGCATTGCGTATTTCGATACCTATTTTTAAAATGATAATTTATCACTTTCAATACATATTTCTTTGTAAAATAATTCTTAAGTATTGTGAAATATTGTATAGAAACTAAAGTACCGTAAATTCAATTTTCTATGTCAACTTTTAACAATACGTTAAAAATTAAAGTTAAAAGCACCAACTACTAAAAAAATAACCGTTAGTATAAATATATTATATATTCAATGAAATACTGCCTTTTGTTGTCACAAAGCTAATAAAAATAACCACCAACATATTTTTAGCTTTTGGTACATTATTTGGTTTTTATCATTTTTTTAATTGTTTTAAGATTTTATTTTAGATAGAATTCAGTTTATATTCTGAAAATAATATTAATAATTAAAAACTTAAACCTCACAATGATAATTTATTAAAATGGTTCCGACTAAAAGAATCTCCATGAAAGAGTTTTAAAATCGATTTCCTTTATTTTATTTGTCTTCAACGAATCTATGTTATTTTGTAATGAATAATTCTTCTTTGAACTCAATTTTTTCTGTTAAATGATCTGCTGTAATAATAATATATGATTGGTATTAAATTTATATGAAAATTATATATCTCACCGTTAGTTAACCGTGACTATTTTTCAAGTTAATCTAAAAACATTAAATATAGAAATTATACCTATCAAATAAGGATCATTGTGAACGAAATGGAAGGGAAAATAACTTTTAATGTTACCTACTTAATATTATTAGCTTGAGTATAAATTATAAACGAAACTTTCCATTGACCCTACTTATTTTGTTTAGGACTCTTAAATTCCATTTGAGTGTGTGATTACACCTCTACAACCGACTCGATCCAATCGTCCATCCTGGACACGTCGTGTGTATACAACTTTTTTAATGCTTCTAAAGCGAGGGTCCTGCGTCTTAAAGTCCACGTGGACTCCATCGAGTTTATGTGTGATAGTTTACTGTTAAAAAACTCCCGGACTCTGATCAGATACTCCTGGACCCGATCTGCGATCAGTATCCACCCATCGTCAGTCTGCTGATCACTGCAACTCAACATCCGCACACTGTCAACCCTCAACGCGATGAACTCTTTTTCGACCGTTTTATACTCTTTGCCGATCTGCACTTCGTATTCCGCCTTTCCGCAGTTCATGTTATGCGGCTTGGTTCCAAACGCCTTCGCCAAACGAAATAAAAATTGTAATTAAAAAAAATGACATACCTATGAATCTTTATAGTATCTTTTCCTATAATATACTATTGCAGTAGTTCTTGCGGATAATTCAATTTTGTGATGAGTTATTTTAATTGTAGTCATAATTATATGGACAGCGTTGAAACAGCTGTTTCAATTTTTTAATCAAAATAAAGTGTTTCTGGTTAGACAACTATAATATTACAAAAATGGGCATTTTGTAATAGGTAATAATAATAATAGGTATAATTATAATTATACCGTATGATAACGTATTTGATGAGTCAAAATAATATTATATAAAATATCATATTTATTTTATTGTAAAATGTAAGAATATATTTGCCATGATAAACTACTTAACACCCGTAGGTATTACCTGACACACAACGGTCTGAACGCATCCGAAATCCAAAGTCATGACTATAATAATATAATATTATCCATTCGGTTTGATTGGTATCATCCATGATCTCAAAAAATAATATTATTTTGATCGTTATATGATAGGTACAATATAATATTTTGTGCCAGACTAAAAAATAATAAAAAAAAATTCGAGACGGATGTGTGAGTAGTGAGTACTGAGTAGTGTTCCACCACGCAAATGTTTACACAATGGATGTTGTATTCAAGAGGGTTCAGTCTAGCAAGCTACCTACTTAAGTAAAGATTTTATTTTATACCCACCGTAAAACGTTGAAAAAATCTCAGCAAAATATAAACTACCTATGAAAAATATGAACTTTACAACAGTTTGGTCAGTAACAGAATTTCATAAGAAGCAAAAAAATTCACAAATTCACAATAGATTTGTATGGTTCAATTTATTATATTAAAGGCTAAAACAGCACATTCCGGCCGTGATGTTATTTTGATGATGATGATTCCATATTATTGACTAGGTATTGTATTAGTTTTCTAATGGGAAAATATATATCTCCTATCAATATAATTATAATTATAATTATTATTATTATATCTATTTATAATTTAGTATAATAAATGCTACTTATATTAATATTTGATAATATTTATACTTTATTTTAGTTTAATTGTCTCTAGTATGATTATATTTTTTTTTATTATTTTTACAATTTTTTTTTATTTAATTAAGGCTTTGACGATTCCTCAGTCATTAGCCTATAAGGTTGGTAGGGTTGGTACCGTGAGGTTGGAACGGTTGTAAAAACAACACGTGTATGTTTGGCAAGGTTTTTGCGCACTACAGACCCTGGTGGTAACCCATCCAGGAACAAGTGGCAACGGCCCTTACTTACTCTCAGTCACGTTGCGTGACTGATTGGAGCCAACGCGCCACGCCAAGCATCTATTCATTGCTAAATCAGGAATTACAAAATTTTATTTTATACATGCGTGCAGAGGATGGATGAAATATACTCGCCTCGATCGCGCTCTCCGGACGGGCGTTCTTAGCTCGATGACCGCTAATCGTTTTTTTGGCTCCTTCTCGCACTTGGTCGTCTGATAGCCTTCCATCCGACGGAATATTCGGTCCAATATGGTCCGGTGCAAGAGCGTTGG
>NC_042494.1:123359466-123447366 GCF_005508785.2 Acyrthosiphon pisum
GTAGAATAAAAAATTATTTAAGATCATCTATGTCTTCAGAAAGACTTAATAGTCTTCACGATTAAAGATAGTATGGTTGCCCATCGAATCTAGAAAAGTGTCTACCGAAATGAATCTCCTTTATCAGTATTAAACAGCTGGAAATTTACGCTCTAGCGCTTATTTGTTGTAGTGATTCTAAATTCAATTACCTTTTAAATGTAAATTGTAGTTCCGTGAGAGCCACTATGACATATAAGCGCTAGTGTTTAAGTTTCCAGCTGTTAACTTTAATACTGATTATAGAGATTCATTTCGGTAGACACTTTTCAAGTATAAGAATCATACGTCGATGGGCAACCATACTATCTATAGCCGTGATAGTCTTGCAGTTCTTAACATAGAAGCTACTCTTACTAAAAGCTTAAATTACTCAGATATGATAAAAACATTTGCAGCAAAACAAGCAAGAAAAAAAAAACTGAAGTAATGATTTTATATATTATAAGGAATTTGATAGTATGTTATATATTTTATATTTCATTAGTATATTACCTAAATTCTGTTGTTTTTTATCTAATAAGAACAAAAAACTGAAGTAATGATTTTACATATTATAATGTATTTAATAATATGTTATATATTTTATGTTTATTTTTTACATTTTTAAATATATTAATAATATTTACCAGGCCACTGCATTTGCTAGTTTTTTTTTTTAATTTTATTTAAATACTAAACACAGACACCACAAATACCTATAATTAGTATTAGTAGTATTACTTACCAACTAGTTTTAAATTTAATTATTAGCAAAGTGGGCGAGGGGGGTGGGGCGCTAAAATTGTGTTGCCCACGGTCGCCAAAATCTTAAATACGGCCCTGGGAGTGAGGACGTACTACTTCCACGAAGACCACTCATCGAGACAGATTTAGCGTTCGAATTAAAACAACTTATAATTTCTAATACGCCTTGCGTTCGGAATGATGAATATTAATAAAGGGCAAGGGAAATCTTTGTAAGAGTATAAGGTTTGAATTTAGAAAACGATTGCTTCTCTCGTGGACAATTATACGTCACATACTCCATAGACCATAGTAAACCGTCTGATCTTTAGTTTACTTTATGTTTCTGCAGAAAACGAACAAACAAAAATTAAGAAAATACAATATCACTAAATTCACTATAATCCACAAGCTTTACAATATAACTTGTTTTTTTGTAAAAAAAATAATACTAGATATAGTATTAGACCCCGTAAATATAGGTAGGTACCCAGTAATAAAACGAAGAGATGACAAGCGCACACGAATACTGTAAGAATAAAACTTCAAAGTTTGGCAATCAAGACAATACATTTATAATATATTATCATATTATGACATCGATTCAATCGTCACTCGCAGACTGATGATGGGATACTGATCGCAGATCGGGTCAGATTGGATCGAGTTGGTCGTAGAGGTGTAATCACACACACATTCACTTATTATAAGTGATTATTATGTCATAATTAAAAATTAATAATTAAAAACTTAAACCTCACAATGATAATTTATTAAAATGGTTCCAACTAAAAGAATCTCCATGAAAGAGTTTTAAAATCGATTTCCTTTATTTTATTTGTCTTCAACGAATCTATGTTATTTTGTAATGAATAATTCTTCTTTGAACTCAATTTTTTCTGTTAAATGATCTGCTGTAATAATAATATATGATTGGTATTAAATTTATATGAAAATTATATATCTCTCCGTTAGTTAACCGTGACTATTTTTCAAGTTAATCTAAAAACATTAAATATAGAAATTATACCTATCAAATAAGGATCATTGTGAACGAAATGGAAGGGAAAATAACTTTTAATGTTACCTACTTAATATTATTAGCTTGAGTATAAATTATAAACGAAACTTTCCATTGACCCTACTTACTTTATTTAGGACTCTTAAATTCCATTTGAGTGTGTGATTAAATCTCTACAACCGACTCGATCCAATCGTCCATCCTGGACACGTCGTGTGTATACAACTTTTTTAATGCTTCTAAAGCGAGGGTCCTGCGTCTTAAAGTCCACGTGGACTCCATCGAGTTGATGTGTGATAGTTTACTGTTAAAAAACTCCCGGACTCTGATCAGGTACTCCTGGACCCGATCTGCGATCAGTATCCACCCATCGTCAGTCTGCTGATCACTGCAACTCAACATCCGCACACTGTCAACCCTCAACGCGATGAACTCTTTTTCGACCGTTTTATACTCTTTGCCGATCTGCACTTCGTATTCCGCCTTTTCGCAGTTCATGTTATGCGGCTTGGTTCCAAACGCCTTCGCCAAACGAAATAAAAATTGTAATTAAAAAAAATGACATACCTATGAATCTTCATAGTATCTTTTCCTATAATATACTATTGCAGTAGTTCTTGCGGATAATTCGATTTTGTGATTAGTTATTTTAATTGTAGTCATAATTATATGGACAGCGTTGAAACAGCTGTTTCAATTTTTTAATCAAAATAAAGTGTTTCTGGTTAGACAACTATAATATTACAAAAATAGGCATTTTGTAATAGGTAATAATAATAATAGGTATAATTATAATTATACCGTATGATAACGTATTTGATGAGTCAAAATAATATTATATAAAATATCATATTTATTTTATTGTAAAATGTAAGAATATATTTGCCATGATAAACTACTTAACACCCGTAGGTATTACCTGACACACAACAGTCTGAACGCATCCGAAATCCAAAGTCATGACTATAATAATATAATATTATCCATTCGGTTTGATTGGTATCATCCATGATCTCAAAAAATAATATTATTTTGATCGTTATATGATAGGTACAATATAATATTTTGTGCCAGACTAAAAAATAATAAAAAAAAATTCGAGACGGATGTGTGAGTAGTGAGTACTGAGTAGTGTTCCACCACGCAAATGTTTACACAATGGATGTTGTATTCAAGAGGGTTCAGTCTAGCAAGCTACCTACTTAAGTAAAGATTTTATTTTATACCCACCGTAAAACGTTGAAAAAATCTCAGCAAAATATAAACTACCTATGAAAAATATGAACTTTACAACAGTTTGGTCAGTAACAGAATTTCATAAGAAGCAAAAAAATTCACAAATTCACAATAGATTTGTATGGTTCAATTTATTATATTAAAGGCTAAAACAGCACATTCCGGCAGTGATGTTATTTTGATGATGATAATTCCATATTATTGACTAGGTATTGTATTAGTTTTCTAATGGGAAAATATATATCTCCTATCAATATAATTATAATTATAATTATTATTATTATATCTATTTATAATTTAGTATAATAAATGCTACTTATATTAATATTTGATAATATTTATACTTTATTTTAGTTTAATTGTCTCTAGTATGATTATATTTTTTTTTATTATTTTTACAATTTTTTTTTATTTAATTAAGGCTTTGACGATTCCTCAGTCATTAGCCTATAAGGTTGGTAGGGTTGGTACCGTGAGGTTGGAACGGTTGTAAAAACAACACGTGTATGTTTGGCAAGGTTTTTGCGCACTACAGACCCTGGTGGTAACCCATCCAGGAACAAGTGGCAACGGCCCTTACTTACTCTCAGTCACGTTGCGTGACTGATTGGAGCCAACGCGCCGCGCCAAGCATCTATTCATTGCTAAATCAGGAATTACAAAATTTTATTTTATACATGCGTGCAGAGGATGGATGAAATATACTCGCCTCGATCGCGCTCTCCGGACGGGCGTTCTTAGCTCGATGACCGCTAATCGTTTTTTTTGGCTCCTTCTCGCACTTGGTCGTCTGATAGCCTTCCAGCCGACGGAATATTCGGTCCAATATGGTCCGGTGCAAGAGCGTTGGCTGCATCTTGCGTTGTTTCGCGGCGGTGGACAAAAAATACCGCTGAGCGTATTTGTTTCTCTCGCATTCCAACGGTGACCACGCCAACAGGCTATCCGTCGACTCAGACTGATGCAGAAAATGCATATTTCGTAGCGCAGATTATCTATATAGTAACTGATATAAACTAACTATACTGATATAAAAATCATATAAGATAAAATGAATATCAAATCCGTGAATGTTCAAGTACTATGGTAACAGAATATAATAATGCAGCCACGGTAGATCGTCGTCGTGGTAACCAAATAAACCATGAAAATACCGGAATTGCAGCTTATCACAAAAATAAGAAATTAATTGGTCTTATTCACTGTAGTAATGTGTATCAATATTTGTGTAATAATAAATTAACTATAGCAGTATATCTCTACATATAGTACGAAGTTGTTCGATACATATTTCTAACTCAAAGTAATTAGCACATTTTCGTGATTTTAGAGTATTTTGTGAAGATTTGAACTTTAAACGCTTAGAGTTACACCAAAAATAAATATAAATATAATAAATAAATTATTATATTTGTAATATTAACTTTGTACCTTCACGTAAATTAATATTATTTAACATAATTATTTTATATTCCGTTGTTCTCCTCATCGAATGAAAGATGGGGTGGGAATGATCGGTGAATCATCCTGTGTATTATTAGACTCAGCTGGCTGGTGGAAAAGAATTACGTGTTTTTCGAAATGTTTTTTAATGCGCATATACTGACTGTGCATTATAATATAACATACAATACAACACTATACCTACATAATACATCACATGAGAATCTCGTGGAAATCGCATAAGTCGGCGGTCCATTGCTGCGGGACGGACGTTCATAATAACAATAATAATAATAATAATAATAAACACAATGGCAACGCTAATAGCGTGTGTCATCCTGGCCGACGTGCCCGGACCGGTCGCGACACGCATCGTCGCAGCCGAAAGATCTCATTGATAAGTAGTATTGCAGCAGCAGAAGAGGAAGAAGCGTAAGTAAAAAAAAATATATGTACATACAATAATTGCATTTTCTGAGATGGCCAGAAACAATAAACGACGACCGACAGAGCAACCCCAAATGACGGTCAATTTCATTGTCGCGTGGGTAAGGAATAATAATAATAATAATAATAATACGAGAAAAGAAAACGTAAACGTAATCGAATTTCGAAGGACACGGAACATAATACGCGTACATACACCATCATATACATATATATATATATATATTGAGATGCGCATGGTGTTTACGATGTTTATTGCGTAGGTGCAATGCACGTATATGATATAGGTAGGTACACATCACCGAAGTAAATTAAATTATTGTTTTTCATTTCTATAGTCTCTGCAGCAGTAACACAATACGGCAACGATTTGTTATTCGTAGCGCGCGCAACGTGGAATATTGACTCGTCGTGAATTGCCCGCAGAGATAGCAATATATAGGGAGACATGAAATAATATTATATTATTTTGTATACATAAAATATGAGGTGGATATTGCAATATACACCACAGCAAGTCTTACCTGTGCAATAATAATATTTTTTAATAATATCGCCGGCGTCGCGGGACGTTTACGGTTCCCCGGCGTATCGCGATTGGACGTCGTCCAACGATATTTTGAAATCTGAGAGGTTTCGCGCCGTTATGGCATAACGTTATTAATAATATCATACATATTATTATATTATATTTCTATCCAATTTTCTATACTACGACAAATGCCTTTATATTGATATATTGACTACACTTCCAAAAGTAAAAACCACCGCCGAACGAAAAAGGTTTTGTATTTGTTTTTGTCGTCGTCGTCTTCGTATACACAGATGATGACATGTGCCAAAAATTAAACTTTATGTTCGTTGTTATCACCTTTTCCGCAGTTACTTACGATAAAATCGATAATATTATATTATCAATTGTGACTATACTTATACAATAACATAATAGGTATAGTTGATAAGTCGGGTAGAATATTATTGCGTGCAGCAAGGTGGTTTGCAAGGTGCAGACGTACGTCGAATTAATTTCATTTTTGTACAATGTTACAATGTTACAAATTTTACAGTTCAGTTGTTTAATAAAACTAATGAAACAAAGTAAATCTATAGACTGATGAATTGTCCACAAAATGTACAACAACCAATTTCATAGTGCTAACACACCAACACATGTAGATATTAGTTATATCAATCTAAGATTGATCCAATACCACAAAAATGTGGAAGATGTATGCACAATAAAAGCTAACGGTTCGACCCGCTTTAAAATGTATTCTAATTAACTGGAATCGTATAACGCAAATATAAAGTTCACAAAAATATTAATTGTAGATGTTACATATTTTGCTTCAGTCGACTGTATAATATTCCGAAGAAAATGTTTATTTTAAATTTATTATTTAAGACAATTTACGATAACCATATAATATGATACATAATACTTAACAATTTTACATAATTTAGTTCAATAACATTTGCTCAAGTTATTTTAATGTAGTAATGTGCTAGACCAATTAATGAGGAAAATGAATTCAGCAGTAAGGCTTGTTGTGTACCTAAATTGCCTATCTATTACGCCGTGTAGTGTTACTTATATTATGTGGCTGAAAATTAATATTATTCGCCATATTAATATGCTGAAATGTTATACAAATTATAAATCCATTCAACTATTGACGTTAAAAAAAATATTTATAATTTTTAGGGTCGGTGGCTTAGTGCAACATTAATATTAAATAAAATTTGAATATTATAAAATATTTGAGATCTTAAAAAAAAGTTAATATTATTTTTCTAGTATTTATCATAATATATTATTCGTTTTTCCGTCCGAGGCAATTTCATTCTTATCTTTTATTCCCCCACCATATCCGCAATACTAGCACTCTGCTACAATTTTGCTGTAATCATGACGCGAATGAGTGGTGGAAACACACTATAATAGCTAGTACGCAAGCCGCATATTCAAGTATTTATTATATTTATAGTTCCTTTGACTCGAGCGATCCCCATTTGCAGACAATCTTCTCGACGCACAAGACGCTACAAACAATGTTACTGAACACGTTTACAGCATGTGTACACGCCGTCCTAACTGCAATATGGCTGCTATATGTCGACCAATGACGAATATTAATTGATGTCGACTGTCTTATAAGTTATAATATACACAGTAAATAGAAATCCATCGTTATCCGCAGATTTGTTCAAAATATTCATAAATTAATAACCTATACAATATATTTTTGTCGTTATTATACTACCATTGTACAATTAATTGTTTTAGATAATTTTAGATAATTATTTTTACATCGTTACGTAAAACCATAATAATATGTCTTACATACAATGCCACAATCTTGTGAAAAAGACACTTTTCTATTTAAATACAGATATAAACAAATCAACTTGAAAGTATTTAAATAGTGTACTTCAAGTACTTTTGTCAATAATTATTCAATAACAATTAACAAATACAAATACTTGGAAACTATTTAAATACAATTTATACTTATCTAAATGTATTTTTTCACTTTAGTATGAATATTGAATACCCAATATTTTTTCAGTGTATCTATTCTTATGACAGACAACAGTAAACAAATTGCAGTATAAACGTTCGGAAAAATATCGTTACCGTATATATACCTACTTATCTACTTGTATAAATTCGTAGAATCCTGTCCAGCATGCTGTGCCATAGTGTATTATATTTTCATTAAATAATTTGTATTATTATATTTTAATAAAATAATAGGTACAAATATAATTCTTATATAGGTATGGCATATACAGTATACTCACATTTAATGTATACACAAAATCCGTATCCGGTAGCTGTTAATTTGTATTTTCAATTCATGGCACAATAATATAGGCTTCGACGAAGATAATGAACAATGGTGTTGCCTTTTTCTCATTTATTTTCATATTTTCATAAGGCTACGTCAATATAAAATTACAAAATTTCAATGCTATTAATTGTGACTAGAAAATAAAATATTGAATATTTATTGAAACATAGACGAGAAGTATTTAAATATGAGTATTTGATTTTCAGCTACAAATTCATCTAACACAGTATATTTAAATACATTTACTCAATTACTCGAATACTTTAAAGGCTGCTATATATGTATTTAGAGATAAATACATAAGGTAGGTACAACATATTATCCATGATTGATAGTCGCTAATCGTTTTCAGTTGATATTTGTGCGTCGCACGATATTTGCGCGTTTCTATTCAATTCAGTGTTAAACATAAATTTATTGTATAAACTAATAAATTAAATTAAAATTCAATCGATAAATAATAAAAAATAAATAAATATTATTCTGATTTTTATATTAAAAAAAATATAGCCTAACCTACTTTTTTAGATTGCTTTGTGATCTTGTTATCCGTGCAACTTTCCTGGAAGTTACCTCTGCGGATAACGAGGGATTACTGTATATACCAGCCGTGAATACACCCTACACACCACAACACAGTCTAGATATTTTTAAAGACGATTTCTGCCACGTGATTTCACAACGTTATATAACGACTGCGACGAAAATAAATAAATCGCTTCTATAGATGTGAAAACGTGTTAAACGGGGTTTTACGAGTGATATTGGTACATTTAATACAGCTCTACCGAATTTATGTGTACTAGTATAGCGTAGATCGTTGAACGTGAAATATCGTCGTGAGAGTTGTTTTTATTGCGCAAAAACTTTTATTCGGAAATCGGTCGATATACACAGTATCGCAGTATAGCAGCACTATCGTAAATAAAACAATATAATATAATTATTTACCGATATTATTATATTATTACAATCAATAACCTATCATCGAATGCCGTGATGAAAACAATAAACATTATACAAATAATAATATTATTATTGTTTTGAAATAACAATACGGGAGGCGCCATTCAAGTTTTTTATAAGGGGATGCAAACATTTTATGGAGTCAATTCCTCCATTCCAGCAAGTCAAATATTGTAAAAAAAATAGTTCCCTTATTTTTATCAAAGTTTTTTTTCTTGAAATTAAACATAACTATACTGTACTTATATACCTATATAAAAATGAAATAAGCGTGCATGCAAAATATGTCTAATGAATGTATAATATGAATATTGTAATCAGTACGAAAAAAATGGTCAGACTCGGCCAAACCTAGATAATACAGCAAGGAAATATATACTTTTTTAATAAAATATATTTTATTTTAATTATAATGTTTTTTATTATTCTTAAATGACTTATACACAAAATTAAATAATTTATCAATAAAACTGACTGCAGTAGCCAATTATGGAAAAAAATTTCATGGGGGTGTGTACACCCACTGTCCCCCCTCAAAAAAAAAAATTAATAATGCTTTTGCGGCAGTGCGAAATGTGTATGACATATAAGTTATTGATGTATTGCATTTCATCGATTCACGGGTCATCCGATATAACACGTTTGTGTTCATGGAAATCGTGACCGGGCAAATGCATCGAGTTAAAAGAAATGGACAAATTCATCCCAACATGAGCTTAATGACCATGATAGATCGAATAGAATGTCAAGCGTATCCCACACATGCTGTGTAAGAAATAGTAATGTAATATATTTTTAACAATTTTTATTTTTATTTTTTAAATTATATTTTAAAATAAAAATACCTATGTTAGGTTAGTTTAGGTTACCTAGCCTAGGCTATACATAATATACGTAACCTACATAATAGTAAAATTGGTAGAATCAATACAAATAATGATATTAATTAACTATAAACTTTAATAAAAGCAAATTAACGATACGAGTAATTTATTATAATAATAACTTATAGTATAAAAGTATTAGTGGCGTGGACGATGTCTGATGGGAGAATCACTCCAATTCTTGGACTTTAGCGTTAATGGTTTTTGCGATATCATAGAAAATTTATTATTTAAGACTGTATGTTGATAATTATTATATAGTTTTTATTGTGTAATCAGCGTTTCCAATAATATAATATTCTGTATAATATTATTAATACATTTTGCTTTTACTTAATTATTTTGTTTTGTTGGATTAAAAACATGGATAAGACTTAAGATCTATAAGATAGGTGATCAAAAATAGACGGGTTTGGCTTTATTAGTTATTAAATATACATCAATGTATTGAAGTGGAAGTTCAAGCAATCATAGACCGGTTTGTAAATAAAAAAACACAGTTCACGAGTAGTTGTAATTACAGGGAGAATTAAATAGTTACTTTTATAATTTATTATTGTTTTAAAATTTGATAACACCGATTCTTCGCCATAGATATATACAACAACTAGATATCCGTCTTTGTACTACGGTGGTGGCCGATATTGAAGTCAGCCGCCATTTACAAAGCAGGCAATGTGTACATTTATTTTACATTTATTTATATACATATATATTTATCTATACATATTATATACTATGATAATATTATTTTGTAAACATTGCCTGCTTTGTAAATGGTGGCCGACTTCCATGACAAGAAGGAGACGGCTATCTAGTTTGTTGTATATATCTATGTTCTTCGCTACTTAATTAAAATTATTCAGCTCGCATTTATCTGTGATAGTATAATTTTTTGTAACAGTAATTTCTGTTATTATAGAATTATTATAGAATAAATTTTAAGCAAGTTGTTTTAATATTCATCTTCAACAACAAAGAGTCAGATTTATCAATATTGAATTTAAAAACTGATCAAGTGCTCTCTAGTTACAGTAATCTCTCACATATTTAATTCAGAAATCATAGTGTCTATCTAGAACTAATAATGAGTATTTTCATCTGGTGCTAATGAACATAATGTATATTTAAGGTTTATTCCATTTACAGTTGTAGGAACTAATAAAACTATTTTTGAGTAAAGTATTACGAAAAGTCATACGTTTTGATAATAAATTACGAGTACTTAGTACATCAAGATTCAATTTTTGAAACACTTTAAAGTTTATATAATTCTTACAACTAATTTTATATATATATAGCTCTCTCACTTAATATCGATTCCCTATATTTACTCTGATACGATTTCACTAAATAATATGTCTATGTGATTAACACATATTATTGTGGTTGCCGGTTGGTAATGATAAGAAAAACGAAATTATAGATTAAAGTAATTTCTTTCACTAAATAATGTTTTATATTTTTATCAACCATCAATAAAATGTTATATCTTTTCTAGCCATTTACTATTGAACCGTGGGGATAAATCCATGCATAGCCTCCTTATTAAAGTATTAAGCTTACCTTTTAACTTTAAGTATTAACCCGTTTAAAGTGAGAGTACCATTTATGTTTTTTATGTTTCAAACAAAGTTAACCACATAAATAGTTGAATAATTATAATAATTAAAATAAATTAGAATTTATTTTACCAATGCTTTGATAATAACTATTACAATTTCGATCACGTGTAATCCACAAAAAGTTTTATTTTTATTTTTTTTCAGTCCCACCTGTCAGACGTGATCAACTACTCTCTAGACTTCCAACTATCTCTTCAGTCTTTGAAAATTGTATTAAAATCATGTAGTTTTTTGGTTTATAAATCACGCAACCACATAAATAATGTTTTTCTATATTTATATAAATACGAGTTTTCAGACAATATATTAAGAGTTTAATTCTTGATTGTTGATAAATTCGATTGTTTGACACGCAACACTATATCGAGTAGTATATACTTATTAGTTATTATTACAAAAACTCTATGAACGTTTTTGAAAATACTATTTATACATAATTATTATTTATTTATTTCATTTCATATCAAATATATAATGAATACTGGGCCCAACTGAGAAAACTTGTGTGGGGCCCAATTATAAATCGTTAAAAACAACATTTTTTGAAATTTATAATACGTTTTTGACTACTTTTTATCGTTTATTTTTTTAATTTTTACCTTTTTTACTTGCAATTTTAATTCCATATTCCAAATCTGAATATTTTTGAAAGTATTTTTATATATAAAAATTTAATTTTATATTTTAGTTTATGGGTTAGAAGTATTTAATGCTTAGCGTTTTGATGTGGGACAGTGGTATTCTCCAAAAGTTGGTCCTATACTCTGTTCATCTAAACTGTAAATAGGGGAACACGGGGCAAAACCGACTGAAAAAATGAATATTTTCATAATAATTCAGGATCTTAAAATAAACGTGATCTGTTTGTACAGTTGTATTAAGTAACTTCTTGTTTACAATATTGAATTACAATACAGTGGAATATCATTCATATTTATTATTTAACAAGCCATTAACTATTTTTTAACATTTTATCGATTTTGCCCCGATACTGGGGCAAAATCGATTTGTAATGGGGCAATACCGATGCATGGTATAACAGATACTAAAATAATGATGGAGAAAAATATAATATTAACCTTTTTTCCAAAGGAACTTACTAAACCAAATACAAATAACCATTGTATTTAAGTATTTTAACTATAGTAGTAATGGTTTTATAAATAACCTATGTAGGTGTTATAAGACATTTATAACTTAATTAATATTAAATAAAAACAAATTTTAACAACACAAGTTGTTCTTAATAAAATAAAATAATTGATTATTAGGTTGGTGTACCTAATCCTAACCTATAATAAATAGATAGCAATTATCAAGCATTATAAAAACTCATCGGTTTTGCCCCATCGGTTTTGCCCCGAAGTATAATTTTTACGAAATTGTTGATAACTTACACAATATTATTAAATAAAATAAGTTAGCGATTGTAAAACAATCTTTACAAGTTGTAGATTCATACTAGACGAGTATTGTAATTGTAGTATAGTTCTATCATTGTTAAATCTTAAATTCAAAATATGAAATTATAATAATAATTAACATTAAAATGTTCGTAATCGAATAACAATTCAAACAAAAACGTTGCAGTTGATGTTAATAGTGATAACATCATGTTTCATGATAAGGAATTAAATAAATTTAAAACTTATAATTTTCATCCATAGAATAATGCGAAATAAGCAATATCGGTTTTACCCCGTGTTCCCCTATGTATTTAAAAGTTATAACTGATAAACTATTTGTCCAAATTTTGATTTTTATAGTTCGGAATACTCCAAATAATGCTCTGCTTAGGAATATTAAATAAAAAATGTATGTTATCATTTAGAAGAGTAATATAAATACCTAATATAATATAATACATTTTGTTTTGTAACGACATATTTTATTTAAAACTGTAAAAGATATATTTTCAAAAACGTTGGTGTACTATGAAATAATGAATGCCTTACCTATGATAAACGATCCACCCGGTATTATGTTTTCGATATGGATATGTATGGAAAATAAAAGCAGTGCGGGTCTCGTATTCATATTATCATAATAGATACGCATAATGGTGCATTTTGTATTTTATTTAAATTGTCCCACTTTTATCAAGATGAATGTATGATACGCATGTGTATTTACCCAACACTAGTTTTTAAAAAATCTCTTGGGCCTTATATGTTTAAAATATAGTAATTTAGATTAGGCACGAGCAAATTTATTTATTTTTTTATAAATGAAGTTCTCGATAACACATTCATGTAATTCAAGTCGCTAAGAGGATTGCAACACCACCAGCACGCGTATATTTTATACGTTTTAGACAAATAAGCAGTGGTAAATTTGTAATTAAGTATGCTTTGCAATGTCCGATTTTAATTATTTGTGTATGTATGAATTATTATACAAAATATGTTTATGCTATTTAAGAAGTCGATAATATTAAGTATTACATTTTAAAGAACCTTTAAATTAAGATATTATTGTGAAAATTCCGTAAAATATTACAAATTGCATTTGTTTTTATTTTGGACACATCAGATTTTAAATTGAAAAAGTGATTCCTTAATAGCCTAGACATCCAGTCCTCCAGAAACTATGAATTCAAACAATTTTTTTCTAAATTACAATCGAATTTCAGAAAGAATGTTTAATTTTACCTTCCACTTTCATATAGTTTTTAAAGTTACGTATAAAAACCAAATAATATTTCATTTTCCACGACGTTTTAATATGTGCAAGAGGTAAAATTAAAAAGCGATAGCGGATACACACACTAATAAGCACTACTCAGTACTCTCACACCGACACAGCCCAGAAGGAAATGTCATAAAAATTGCCTAAATATTACTCCTTAAGACATGCTACGCTCAAACACCTTTAAATTGTGTGTACCTATAATATCATATTCATATATGGTCCAAATCCAAATGCTTGAAAATTGTTAACGGGATTTCGTATTATTCGTATTACAACAATATTAACGTCCGACTTTATTTGCAGATAACGAATACGATATTATATTGTAGTAATAATTACGTTGCTAGTTTATTATACGAAATTCCGATCTGCCTACTCAAAACCAAAACACAATAATAATAATATTATAGACCCTCCATCAAATATAGCAGCTCGTCCGGAATGTACTGTATTGGCCTGTGATAAATTTAATTATGCAAACCATGCGAATTTCCAGCACAATAATATGATATTCAGTCACTGACCATATTATTATTATAATGTCGAAATGTTTATATTTTTCATTGGTAGTTAATATTTTCGCCGTGTTTTGTTTTCAACGTTTCAATGTACGAAATAAATTCATTACTGTATGTAGATTGCTCGACTAAAACCCCTTAAATACAACATTCGTTGAGTAAAAATTATTGCGTGGTAGAATACTATTCACGTGTTTAGATAGGATTCTTTTATTATTATTATTATTATTTATTCGGACACAAAATACTATGAATTATATAACGACTAAGCAAATATTATTATTTTCATATCGTTGATGATTCCGATCGGCCGGAATGAATATATTATTGCTCAAACAGTTATAATATGGGTACAGTAATACGGGATTTATTAATAAATGAATTAACTTAATACATCAGGAACAGTATTCTTACATTTTTTAAAAACAATTATATTTTATACAATATTATTTTAATTAATTAAATATAATATTACCGTACAATATATTTGATTACATACTAGCTGACCCGACAATGTTTTGCTATTGTTAGATTTTATTATATATTATATTAAGCTGAATTACCTGGCGTTGTCCCTGTCTAAAATTAGCTTATTTTAAGCACACAAATTTGAAATAGCCGTAACCTACGTGAGTTGATACGCGCCTCTGTCACCATACCCTACTCTTCATTTTTTGTACGTAAAAATACGTGAAGTCAAAAATCATGTTTAAGTTACTATAGCAAGTCAGTTATCTCAAGTGAAAATCCATTTTCCGGTGGTGGGTTGCAGACGAAACGATGAGCTACAGTAAGTTCAATTTAGCATTTTTTTTTTCAATTGATAGGCAATTCGACTTCGTCGGTTCGTAGACAATATGCAAGCAGTATACTCCAGAGCTGTAGGTGACGTATAATTTGACTGTGAGAAAAGCTGCAAGGTTTTTACAAATAAATCCCCACCACCTATATATATATCAAGTTTTCATAAAAAAAAAAATATCCAATCATAATAAATGTTATATCTTCTGTAACGAATGACACAACCTTATAATAAGCCAATACTTATAGGTTGAATTTCAAGTAAAAGTATTACAAAATATTTACACATAAATTATTGGCTTAAACCTTTCATGGATTCATGTATTTGTTATTACATATTTAAATAAATCATTAAATCACTATATTATATAGAAATTGATTATTGTAATTTACATAAGCTTCCTTGTGACAGCAGTAATTTACACCTATCCGACCGGTCCCTCTCAGTGATGTCACTAAGAGGGGCAGTAACGCATAGCCCAAAATGTCTATAAAACCAGCATATAATTCCCAAAAATCCTTTGAAAAAAAAAAAAATAATAAATTGATTTATGATAAAACCCCCCACCTACATAACGAAAAAATTAAATCTTAGGGCCAAATTCAGTTCCATTACTTAAGTTACCCATCTGAGTACTACTGAATTTGCAGGTATACAGAATAAAAACCTAGGAAAAAAAAATAATATTGATAACGCAGCAAATGGATTGTATATTATATTTTGTGATTATGCTAATTCTTTGATTATATTACCACTGTTTTTTTTTCCGAAGTTTATTTTTCCGGGATTCGAATTTGCAGCATACCTTTTTTTTTCGTATGTCATCACTACATGGGAGTAAGGGAGTTGGACTGTGTTCACATGCCTTAGCCACCATGTAACATAATTTATTAAGTCAATAATTTATAAAATGTTGATTGATCTCACGTGCCGAAGTTGACTTTCCTTAGTGAAGAGGTTGCAGCATATCTACAGCTGATGACTACAACTTACTGTACTATTGTGATTTGTCATGAATTGTGATATTAATATAATATTTCCATTACCTACAGAGATAGACGAGGGAATCTGATTAGAACTTACTGAACTGTTATAAATAATCGTATTTTTTCAACCTTTTGTATATGATTGCGGATTACAGTAGTATGATTATGTTTGACGTGTAAATACTGCCTATATGTATTTATTTTATTGTCAATGTGTTTGAATTTTATCACCGCAGTTGAGTCTTAGCTACAAACATTTTGACCCTACTTATAATCTTCATTCCCTGCAATTTAAATAATTTGCAATTCTTCAAAAAAACTAACCACGCAAAATATAATAATTTATAAACTATAAGTGCTTAAATCATGAACTAAGGTTGATAGAAAATTGTAATATTGAATTATTTCTTATTAGTTCGTAGTTCAAATGTACAGAGTGATTCACCAAGCATGCTTAGCGGCAGCTCACCTAAATTGTTTCCATTAATAATTCATTTATTCAAATTCTGATTTTTTGAGTTTTAAGTATAGGAACCATATTTTCAAATACTTAGATTTTTAAACCATTTAATCAGTGTCCTGTAGTGATGAAAGTTTCCTTTTTCAAATGTTAACCTACCTAGCTAGTAGATGATTTTTTTGAAAATGTTGATCTATTTACGTATTCACGTGATGTTTACTCACTCTCATCTTTGAATGATCGACTCCAAATCTTTTCACTAATTTAGTTAATTAGGAAAACTTTGTAGGGTCCCCTCACACTTTACAGTCGAACACTGTACCGGATACCGACGAATACCTGTACGGATACCGACCAACGCACATCCGAGACTAGTTATAAGGTTATAAGAGAAATGGGGATTTATGTTTTTATATCCATTTTATTTTAATTGTCATGATATTATGTATCATATATTATTATGAACATTTTAAAATACAGTTGACTAATTTAATAATATATTATTATCTTTGTGTTTGATATATTTATGACAAAATATATGTATCATTTATACCTACAATAATATAATATGAAACCCGACACTTGTAATTGAACACCCGTGAATTTAATTTAAATAATTGTGCATTTTACGCATTTCTATACTATACGCTTTTTTGGCTAAATAGTTGTTAGTAAATTAAACAATAAAATTAGTAAAGTAAAATAGTAAAATAGTTAGTAAGTACATAAAACCATTGTAAATCTAAATTATAATAGGAATAATTATGATACACATATTGTATATAGTCTGAAACATTTATTATTTATATTAGGTATATAAAATGTAGGTACCTACTTAAGAGTGTAGGACAAAGGTTATAAATTATAATACTTATAAATTATAAAAACTTTATTATAATTAAATTGCTCATTATTTATAATCAAGCCAGATGAAGTGGAGAGTATATTATGTTGTTTTTATCGAGTTAATTAAATAACTTACGATGTGATAAACCATATTTAGTCATGTAATCATCGTAAGCGATCTTCAGAAAAAAAAGCCAATTATGCGTAGATAAGTCAAACTCAGTCAAAGTGGTTTAGCGCCGAGTGTGTGCAATAAACTTCTCAACTTTTGGTATTTGTCCCACATGAATTATATTTTAATAATTATTGCTCGAATATTTTATAATAAAATAGCTTTAGAGTTTAGATTAATAGCCCAAGACGCGTATGTATACCCCTGTAGTACATTATACATTATTAAACAACGCGTTGATGTTTGATTTTGTCCTCGAGACATAATAATAATAATAATATTGTACATAAATTATTACAAGAGCTATCACGAGGGGAAATCCTTGACGCAAAGTCCTCGAGTTTTGACAGTCACGAAATGCAACATTATTTCTAATTCAACAATAATAATATTATACAGAGTTCTAAATTCTTATAACATTAAACATAACAAGTTACAACCTATTCGTGTTCATATAATACGTTATCAGTTTTCAAAATCGTGAATTTTATTTGCTCAGAATTTTCAGCACTAGTAGAGCCGAAATGATATCCAACTTATGTATAGGCGGCCGACTTGGCCGAACGAACGTTCGTATTATTATTCACAATTGGGTCATTGAACCACACAATAATAATGTTGCGTTTAAAAACAGGCCACTGTACGTTTAATAATAATAATCATAATCGTAATCATATTAATGTGACAAAATATAACTTTTTTTTATGATTAAATGGCATTAAATACTTGTAATTCATAAAACACTCGTGCGTGTATGGACATTACGTAAAATATTACTGTAATCATATTATAATGCTTTATTATCTATACACTCGCGCATTGTCGATCCAGTCTAATACGAGCACGAAGTATCATTTTCAATATCATGTGGCTACGTAATACATTATATTATGTCTATATAACTAAACAGTCTACATAATTTATTACGAATCAATATAGATACACACTGCACGCTACACACAATTGCCTGTAATTTCATATTTATGCGACACAAATAGATAAAGTTATATTATAACGCACAAATATTTACAAGCCACACGTGATCACATAAATTAATTTAGGTACGTAGGCTCTATAAATTACGTTGACTTATTTTATTCGGAATAAAAACCAAAAGGAACAAAATCAAACATTATTGTATTTGATATTATTAAGTACCTATCCGAATAATTTTCAATATTTTAAATTATGGTAATTTATACCACGTAAAATGGCGTTTTAAAATATTATAATGGTATCATTTTATTATTATTTAAATAGTATAATAAATTAAATTATCATACAATATGTCTAATATTTGAAACACTCGACAAGAAAAGAAAAATGAGGTGGTTGGTTTTTTTCGTACACGATTTGACGTTTTGGAATAACTGCAGATGGTGAGATGGGAAGAAAATAAAATGAAGAACTTGTACTGCATAAAGTGGATAAAGATGAATACTAATACGTATCAGATTGTGCAGCTCTGGTCGTAAACGCATAAGGCGTTTAAACCCAAAAAGCTATTGATACTCGATGGTATTTTTTCAACCATAATATTATATGTATATTATAGATACGCATATACAGGGCGATTCTTTTATCCAAGAAAGCCCAATATTTTAAAAGCTATAAAGGCTTTTCTCTTGCACAATTACAAGTACTTAGTAGTAAATCTATTATTTTTTCAATTTTTTTATAAGGAGTCCATCTGATTATGTTTGTCCACTGCTTGTCTAGTTGTCTACTCTGCAAATAATCTACACTTTATAATATACCTATAATCAGTTACAATCATCTGACATCGGTTTATGACGTTTCGAAATACTCCACAAATACCTAATATTCTGCTTAAAAAATATAAAATTAAAAATGTATGTTGTCTTTCGATTTTCAAAAAAGTACACAACATACAAAATGATGATGATAAAAATTGTAACATTTTAAAAAGAATGTATTTGTGTTCTTCGATAAAATAACCACCCTGTATGTATCATAGCGTGCTGCTGTAAACGTCGTCTTTGATGATACACAATCATATTTTTTATTCCCAAATATTACGTCAATGTCTCCAAAGGAATTATTGATGAGTTTTTTGATATTTTCCATCTCTCGTTGTCTCAATAACGGGTTTAGCCATCTATCGTACGCTGCAGATAATATCGGTACCTATATGTGTGTAAAATACCTGCCATTGAAATTTTTGACTCTATTCGACTACAATAAATAATAACGTCGTATTGTAACAAAAGTATCGAAAAAAAAAACCACGTGGTGAGTTTTGCCAGCACCCACAATGTCGAGTAACCAGGCAAGACTCAGGTCAAGACAGGCTCTGTTGTGGTAGCGGTTTCGAGATTTCCACGATTTCGAGTAGTAGGTCCGTAACTTTAAGGTCTCTGTAATGAATATTGTGTTTGATTTGGATTCAATATAATAAATCGAAAAACGATTCTGAGGTAAGGCGGGTTTCACTCTATTCCTAAGAATATTTTATAAATTATTTTATATTGGGTATAAATTATTGGTAAATGGTAATTTATTTTTGGTAATACGGTTGGTTGAACTATTTTTACCAAGAAAACTGCATAATTTTATATAATGGTTATTGTCATATTATGTCAAATACTCTTATATTATTGTTATTAACTTATTAGTAAAAGACAACAATGCGTACCGCGAAATCATAGAACAATGTCCATAGGTTCGTGGTAAAAAAAACTTAAAATTAGTCTGAATAATTTGAACATATTTTCAACGTATAAAGATAATATTAATATAATATTATACAGTATACACTGTTGATAAGTTTAAAGTGTATACGAGTGATATTGCTTAAATTAATTACGGTACTTAAATAGTTATATTCCTAATCCCCCTGATCAATATATTTCGTTTGAATATTAAATTTCGTCGAAAATTGAACACCACATGCTTATTAAAATAATGGTATCCTTGGTTTTTTTGATATTTTGAAATTGCTATATATATATAATATGAATAAATGATCAACACACGAGGAACTTTGTAAAACATTTTATATCTTTTAAACCGAGAGATTTAACATACTGACAAGAATAAATCTTATAAATCAGTTGTTTTTTTTGTAACCAATTGTAAGTTATATAAATATATAATGCAACTAGTAATTACTTATATTATACAGAGTGTATCTTATATTCTTATGTCATTGTACGTGGGTTTTTTTTAACGACTATGGATCAATGACATAGAATTTCATTAAAACGAAAAAATACGTATTTCTTTATTTTTAACGGCCAATTTTTTCATAACAATTTCAAAATTTTTAAACACGCAAGTGTACCAATAGCAAAATCAACTTTATTTTTTCAAATGGTAACTACTATATTTTTTAATGGATTCTGTTAAAGATTTTTTTTCTGAAAAATTTGATAGTCAAATCATCAATTTTGGTTCGCTAGTTTATTAACCTAATGAAGAATTCAAATTAATGCTATTGTAAGAAAAGTATGATAGGAAAAGTACGAAATAAAATGTAAATGTCCAAAACTAAAAAATATGAAGGGTTATGAATTTCAACTTCTAAATTCATACTTTGCATGCAACATCTACCAATATAGGGAACCTATATGGTTCAAATTTCAAGTTTCCACTTACAAGAAGAGCACCACAAAACATTGCACTTATTCTTTCATTACACAATTTTTTTTAATCCACATACATACCTAAAACATTAATATCAACAATCGAATTCCATTTACCATTATTACTTTAGCCACCTAATAAAGAATCCAAATTTATGATATTGTAAGAAAAGTAACTGTGAAGTAATTAATTACGATTACCTATTAAAATAATAATACTGATTTTGATGATTATATGTTAAAATAAAAATAATGAACTATGTTTGCCAACAATTTGTTTATGTTTTTTTTTTTTGGGGGGGGGGGGGAGTATCATTAGATTACTGATTAAACTACTTAAGTGTATAAAAATAGGTAGTTTTAAGAAAAAATTATTTAGCTTTTGTAAATTATACCTATATCAATTATTTCAATTAAAAGTATTAATGCATAATATGTTAATAAACTTTAGAGGACCATAGTTAAACTATCGAACCAAAATTGATAATTTGACTATCAAATTTTTCAGAAAAAAAAGCTCTACCGGAATCCATTAAAAAATATAGTAGTTACCATTTGAAAAAATAAAGTCGATTTTCCTATTAGTACACCTGCGTGTTTAAAAATTTTGAAATTATTATAAAAAAATTGCCTGTTAAAAATAAAGAAACACGTATTTTTTTGTTTTAACGAAATTCTATGTCATCGATCCATAATCGTTAAACAAAACCCGCGTACAATGACATAAGATACACCCTGTATATGAAAATAATAATGAAGTAGCTATATTATAATGCCATCTAAAGTCATTGGCATTTTTAAGTAGAACAATATTTAATAAATTATGATGCATGGTTTTTTTTTTAAACCGTTATTGAAATATTAAATCATGGCAAAAACTATTATTAATTTCTTATAACGTAATAGTTATGTTGCTGAACAGTATACTAGGTGACATAATTATAATCTATGAATTTTTACATAAAAATATTAATGTCATATTTTCAATGTATAGAGCATGTAGAATACTCCTACGTATCACATTATATGCCTCTGGTTGCAGGATAAATAAAATTAATGTATGATTAAAGCAGGAATCAACTATATTACCTATCTCTCCCGTGATCGCAGAGTAGGTTCCCAAGTTGATTGAATACCTATCTATACAATCAGTTAAATCAGACATAATATGATTATTCAAAGTAGATAGTGATTAGTGAATAACATGGAGACGCGTTAGATATATCAGGCAAATAATAATTTTTAAATAATAAGAAATAGTATTTGCACGTGGTTTAATGAAAGTGGACAGTGGTAGTGGTAGTGGTTGTGGTAAGGTCACTTGTTAGACTAGGTATATTTTACGGTTTTGTTGCCCGTCGAGTGCGTATGTATTTTGGCAGTTTAGTTTTTAACGACAATTGCCATATTTAATATTATAATATCTCGTGTCACGGTATTTGTCGTCGCACTCATCCGAAAAGGCTCGATCGATTTTAATGAAATTGTTTTGTATATTTTTTTAGGTATGAGAATAGGTCGTAAAGTATTTTTCACCCTCCAAGGTCCAACCCGGGGAGATGCTCAAACGAGGATTTTGAGATTTACGGTGGAAATTTTGGTTTATAAATGGTTGTCACACGTAGTCGGATTGGCTATCAGAGAGTCTGAGTTGTACCCAAAAAGAGTAGTAAATATATAGAAAAATATTTAAAGAATAATCTTCTCTGAATTTCATGGCATCACCTATATGCACCATTTAGAATAATTATAGAACGCTCCTACAGTCCTATGTATCACATTGTTGCTGAATGCTATAAATAAAAACTAAAAAGCATTAATACTATGATCAAGGCAAGAGTCAACCGTGTTGTATGCCTATCTCTACAGTGATCACAGAATAGGTTCCCAAGTAAATTTAATACCTATATATGCCGCAGACACGCAGTCAATTCAGACATAATATGATTTTTTAAAGTAGTGAATAACAGGGGACGAGTGCAGGTTGCTATAGCAATATTATGTTCCTACTGATTTCAATCTGTAAAAAAAAATCATTGTAAAAACAATAGGCACTTTGCAATCGAATGAGAAAAAACAATGTACTATTATTACAGAATATGACTTTTTTATCATTAGGTAGTATAATATTATATTATTATAATACCTAATTGCAATCTTATCAGTTGTTGGTTGTTTTTTTTTTTTAATAGGGTTTTACTGTTTATACATACGTTTTTATGAATGCCAAGATTATTTTATACTATAATATGCTATTATATACTATACTATAATAGTAGGTACTATTAGATTTAAAAATACAATAATACGGTCGAATTCGCGTAGGGTGGTCTGTTAGATATATAAGTTCTCACTTCTCACCGAAGTTTGACGTTATGGTTTTTTTAAAATATTATTATAGTATATAATTTATAGTAACAAACTTTCAAGTATATTTTTTTAATTTAAGATGTCTAACTTTAGTAGTTATTCATTAAAATATTTAATAATATACAGTTTAAAAAATGAATAATTTATTCACTATATTATACGCTATTCAAAATTGCTTAGACCACCCTATAGAAAATACGAGGTTGATCGTACCTAATGCAATAAATTAGTAATTACTATCGCGTAGTCATTATATAAATAATTAGTAATGTTAAAAAAATGAAATTCACGCTGCGTTAAGAAATGTTCCTTTAATAGTTAACATGTATTAAATAATTCGAACAGAAATCGGATGAAGTATTTTTCAATATAGGTGCCTCGTGTGTATTATATTATAAATCTCAATATAGGTGCCCATATGAATAAAAAAATAAAAAATATACACATAAGATATTTGTTACAACGATGCTAGAAGTGTTATAATAGTACACAAAAAATTCCAAAATTATATCCATTGTTAATGCAGTTCAAATTATTTATACTTTGAATATTACTTTTAATATTTGGTAGTATTCACCGGTTAAATTTAATTTGCGTAAAATTAAAGTATTAATGTATCTATTAAGTCATGGATTGTAAATAATTTATGATGGCCTGCAGTGGTTTTACATTTTACAGACTGGTTCTAAGAAATGATGTAAAATCTAAATAAAGATTTTTGCATCAAACGTATTTTTACGGTGATCACAGTTTATAATAACTCTTTTACAAAGAAGTCGTATACTAAATAAATCGTTTTGGAAAGTTAATCATAAATAATCGTGATTTCAAATTCTTTTAAATACCATCTTTAATCGTATAATATATACAATATTGGATTGTCAATCGATATATTTACCAAAACTACATAGGTATACCTTATATATATCATATACACAATATACCATATTTTGGACTGGAGTTTAAACATTTCGTGTACCGGCCGCTGCTATAATACGCGTACATTGAATTAACGACATGATTCTTTTTGATGTTTCAAAACCAATTTCCCGTTGTCAATTTTCAATCCGCCTGATTAAGTTTTTATATTTTGAGCAGTTAACCTTGCCCGTGCGCACTGCGTGCAGACTCGCAGCAGTTTGGTATAACATAACCGAAGCTACAGTGATGTCGATCGTCGATGGCCCGTATTGTTATTTTTTATGAATCGCCAAATAACTGTTTCAAAAATGAACAATATCGTTCAATTCTATTAGCACAATTTATATTGTATAACACACGTGATTTTCATTCAATACGACTGATTAAAGTAGGCATCATGAGTTGTACTGTTGCTTCGTGATTAAAAACAAATATTTATAGATTCATCACAGACTTCACATATTAATTAACATTTAGAAAATTATTATGATGATAACACCCGTTGGTATTGTATGTCTGCAAGCTACATCAACATGTTAAAACCGTTACTCTTTGTAATATCATAATAGTGTTCAGATTTACAATTTTTTCAATTCGTTGGAACTTAATTGGGAAACCAATGGGTTAATAATTGATATGAGAAATATAATTGATTTTGTTGATTTACTCGTGTCATCACGTGCTACTTCGGCAGGTACGGTATATGAAAAATTGATTTTTGTTTTTCTTAAAATTTAAGTTGATTACCATTTACCTGTGGGTTGTAACCAATAGATTGAGTGGTGGCGATGTAGTAAAACGATCAGAATATCATATTATTTTAATTTAAATAAGTCTACATCGACAGTTAGTGGTTACATAAAAATTATAAAGCAACATTTTAATATTAATAATATTATAATATATTTATATCAATCAATTTGGGGCTATATAACATATTAATTATATTAATTATAATAAATCTTCCCATTAGTTAACGAATAATTTTATTTCGGACATAATATAATACATATTTTACCGTGGGTAAATACTAAATATTATTCCCTTATATTATTTTATATTTATATATGTACGATGTACCTAGTACCTATAACTGCATTATAGCTGCAGGTATTATAATAGACGTCTAGACGAAAATATTTTTAACATACAATATGAAATTGTGATCTAATTATAAATTTATACTACGTATATTATGTAATTTAGTAGATGAATGATAAATTTAAACTCCAAAGGTCGAAATAGGAACTGAAATTCCGATATATTGTGATTTGTGGAGGGCTTGGCCGTCGTGATAATAGGTAAACATTTGGTTTTCCTATTCCTCATTAATTATTAATACATTATTAAAATTTCAAGAAATGTTTGACCCACAAACCAAGTTCCCCTTACCTTACAATATCGTATCCTTTTCCCTACCTATATAATGTACGAGTACAGTATACAGTGGAACTGTAGTACCACTGCCGTGCCACACAGAGATTTGTAGGCTCCGGCGAATGTGTAATATTATGTGGATCGTGTTTCGCGTCTGGGTTAGGTTTGGTGGTGGGAGGGGTGGTGCGGAGATTTGATCGTGTAATTTATTCGATTAGTGTCGGTATTATTATTATTATTGTAATAATATTTTTGGTGGACTACCTGCCCATACCTGTCGTGCCTCCTACCTGCCCATACCTGTCGGCTGGACGGACACGCCGCCGTCGCCGCCGTCGGGGAGGTTCGTGTACCGTCGCCGGACGCCGAACCGAAATCATCTGCTTGCCCGGCCGGTACCGCCGCCGCCGCAGCTGCACGCGCCACGCACCGCTAACGGCAGCAGTAGTGTAGACCGGTCGTTGTCGTTGCCGTTGTTGTTCTTGTTCTTGCAGCAGTATTAGTGTCGAACGTGACTGAGTGCGCGTGTGTTGTCTTCGTGTCTGTCCGTCGTCAAATAACGAAAAACGAAGCTCACAAATATTGTCATTATTCATTCGTATTATTTTATTATTGTCGTGGTCGCTGTAATTTTGTCGCGCGGAGACCGAGCCGGTCGGGCCCCGGGAGCATAATTCGATCGATAACGCCGTTTCCGGTTCCCCAACAGTGCAGTGGCGGCCATGCGTTTGACGCCGTTGTGCGATTTATAGTGTCGGTGGTGGAAGCTCATCCCCTCTCACAACTAAAATTTTAATAATTAATTATTGCATATTATATTCGACGACGAATTGTTTAGTACCGACGAAGAACAATTTAGTAGCTCCGTTGCCATTTATTACCATTTTTTGTTTCGCGCGAAACGCAGTAGCAACCGGACATCCGGAAGCTGAAATGACCCGCAGCTTTTGGTCGCTCGCTGTCGTCCTGTGCTTGGCGCAGGCGGCCACCGCTAGCGCGCCTTCTTCGTGTTACCGGACGTCCAACTACTTCCGGACGCATTTCAACGACACCAGCTACGTATTGGAACAACCAGCTGTATCAAGTAAGTGTTTTAGTGCCTAGGGTTTCGCTTCAAAAAATACATTAACTAGGTATTTAAATATATTATGTTATTGTCTCGCTCGTCACCACTCACAGTCAACTAGTGCAACCTGTGATGTGCATCTGCTTAAATAGTTCACAATTATAGGAGAGTGCAATAATAAGGGGGTAGGCTGTGATGGTGACGAAAATTCCCTGAAAGAAAAAAATTAGTACAGGGGTGGGTTTGTTCTTCCCCTGACCAGTGATACCAGAGCTACCCACACCACTGTAAACATATTATATACAAACGTACCTACATCATGCCGGGCACGTGCCCGTTTATATCGATTCGTCATTCGCCGCGGAATACAATTAACTCCTTTGATGCTGCCAAATCTGCCGTCGTATAGGATAAAGGGGGTTGTGTATACGCGTACAATATTTTTAAAGGGTGACACTATATTGCGCATTTCCGGCCCCTCCACATATACACGCAAGGGCGTGCGTGCGAGTGCTTGTTTTTCATTTCTCTCCCTCTTTCTGCAGAACTCTGTATATTTATTGGACGTTCGCGCCACCGACTTTGAAATCGATTCGATCGATGCGTGGACATTCCGGGCGCGCGCTGATGTTCGCTTTTTTCAGATGCATAACAGATACAAATATACATTTGTATGGTGCGCATATGTATAGATATTTAAACGAAGATATCGCGATGTATCAGTTCAGGCACGGCTCCAGAATTTTTTCCAGGGGTTGTGGAGTGGAGCAGATGATTTTGGACGTGGGCAAGGTTTTTTCAAAACTTACAGTGATTACTCAAATAAAATATTTAATTTAATTTAACATAACATCGCTGTAGTAGCACACATTTAACTTTTGTTTAAAATACTCTACTTAAGTAGTTTTTATATAATATTCAAAGTTCTATATACATAATTCTCAAATATTATTAGGTAATATGTATAAACTTTTGAATGTTTAATTATTTTTTTTAAAAATACTACACTACCTAGTACAACACTCACATTGACGGTACTCACTATTGATGTCTGATACACAGTTTCAGTGTGTCACCGTATTGTAATGAGTACATATAGGTAAGGCCGGATTAAGGGGGGATCTAGCCGGGGCAGAAGCCCCGGGCCCTCTCAAGTACCAAAATGAAAGGGGCCCAAACAATTTTAAGCTGATACACATTTTTTAGTGATTTTAAAGAATAGTTTTCCTATATTTTAAAAACCATTTTTTTTATCCACAAAAACAACTAAATAGTAAATACCTACAAAAGCACTAATAATATAATGTACCTTCCCGTGGGTGTAGCGAGTGGCTTTTTAAAGCATGTCTTGTCAAAAGAGCCCATATGAAATTTCAGTCCCGGGGCCCAATAGGTTTTTAATCTGGTCTTGCATATAGGTATAGCCGTATAGGGAGTAATAAAAAATGTATACGTGGGTACCTACCTACAAATTTTACAAAATAAGTATAACAATAATCTTATAATTACGCGTCCATGCCATAATTCTTGATATTTACGTTTTACTTGTGATTGATATCAGTTTTGCAGATAATTTTCGAAAGGTAAACTCAATATTATCAATAATTAATATCACGTTTTCGTAGGTAATATATGTATGAAGTCGGAACACACGTTTAAACGTTCTGATGCATCCATATACAGAGAAATATACCGATAGTTAACTTGATTAAACTCTGTAATGGGATTCACCGATAGTTTCGCTCAGATTTTATCAGTTCGTCGGTCATTCCACTATTTGCTCCCGTTCTCGATTAGTTTCCAACGTAGGAAATCGAGTAGGAAATGTATGAAAGCACGAGTTCTGATTTTATGAGTACCAGTCAAGTAATGGTCAATTTATAGATCGATAAAAGTAATATACAATGTTAAATCTTATCTTAATGTATTTAAAAATAATCTACTGGTCTAATTGTAAACATCAATTGTATGTAATTGTTAAATTTAATGACATTTATTTATCAATTTACGAAAATAAGCCCAAAACAAATTAATTGAAAATGTTCTCTATTATAAAAAATGTGTAATATATAATATAGATATTAGGTATGTTGGTATGTATAATATATGTTTTACTTTAATTTTTAACCTCCATTGAGAGAAACACATTTTTTTATTCTCCAAACAAACAACGTTGAAGTTTTTAAGAAAATAATGCCTTCATTTTGTGTAGGTTATTCTTAACTTTTGCACTAATTTTGACGCTTGTTATTATAGTTTATGATTATTATATAGGTACCTTATTTTATTGTATGTAGACAGTAGACAGTCTAATTTATAATATATATTTAATGGCAACATGTACGTCATAAATGACTAAACAAAAAATAAACCAAAAAAAAATCTTGACATCAATTTATTATTTTTAAATTTTAATATAATATGGTTTATTTACAGTATACTTAATAGGATGTCAGCGTCCTATATGTTTTTCTCACGCGCGCCTCATGGACAATTTGTGCTCAGCGGGACCGACTCCTGGTTAATTTTTAACATTACAGTGAATTGGTATCATATGGTATTTCAAATTTAAAACGAGATTATGAGACATTTTTATTTGTAATATTTTACATACCTAATTGTAAATACGTATAAAAATTAAAATATGGTATAAACTCCACTGTACAAACATGGATAATGTTCTTAACTTAAGTTTGTTAATAGTTCAATTCAATCTAAATACTAAAGTTAACGACACAATAGGTCGGTTCTACTGAACGTCTTGAACGCGAATTTACTATTTGATGTGTGGGCCCGAGATAGAAAACAAATAGAAGGTATCAAATCTGACATCCTCTCAATACTTTCCGATATAATTTACACAGTAGGCATATATTTATAATTTTTTAAATCATACGGCATGTACGTTTGTTTATAATATACGCGTAATACGTAGGTACATGTAAAATAAAACGTTAACAGACGATGGTTGTGATATCACGTTTGTGGTATACAATATAGAGACCACAAATTGGATTATAATAATATTATAGATACATTGATCATCAAGTCGATTTGTACAGGTTCAAAACAATCCAACGGCAACGACGCGAATAGACGCAGCAGTATAATAATGTATAATCCTCCTATTATAATAGTATAAATAGGTATATTATAATAATGTTTTGTATCGTTTATAACGAGTAATAGAAAAATATACTAAATGGCACATTATGCCAACGCAGCTTACATCGTTATTAACAAGAATTTAGCGCTGCAGAATAAATAAAAGAACTAAAAGACGACGATAAAATATTTTTTTCCACAAACGGCTTAGGTATTTATATATTATGACGTATTTTTTTATTTCATTAGCGATATTTTTTTATGTCGTTCTTATCTGCTGCTGCTGCTATGCTCCCTCCAACCACCACCGGTTTTTCGGTGTAAACAATTCGTCCTCACTGAGGTATGTCAGGAACGAAACGATCCATGTGGAATGTCCCGGTCTCTCGAATATATATTGGCCGTGTACCCCCCGACGGACTAATAGAACGGAAAAGGGTTGTCTCCGGAATGGCAATATAACTATAACTGGAAATGGGAGATAACCAAACTCTGGAGTTTATCTGACTTTACACATACGCGCACGACACACACACCTCGTACTATAAAATGTGTATATTATATAGGTGGTTGTACCTACATACGTTGTAAAATACAAATTTTTGTTTTTATAAAATAAATAAATAAAAGTATCGTAAAAGATACAATGCGGCGGACGATAGACGCAGTAAATCAACAATGACGAAAACGTCTGAATACATTTTAATGGACAATAAATGATGGAAATATCATTGTTATTAGATTCATGATAATATTATGTAGGTACAGAGCCATAATTTAAAATTTTACAAGGCCCTGGAATAAAGTATAATATCCTTTTTTTCAAAAAATAGAAGAAAAAACCTTTAAATTAGATTACGAGGAATTGATAACAGCATATTTTATACGTAGGTATAAAGCTTATATACATAATCATACATAATTTTAAAATTAAAAACTATAATTTTATTTATACCTATAAAATAATACACATGGAATTTCTTTGAAAATAATATTTTTTGGGTAGGTATAGCTTTTAATAAGCTTTAGTTTACAAATAAGTTCGATGCATGATAGCGGTAGTCACTTTCGCAATAATTTGAACTAACATCAGGATCAGTCTTACCATATTGTGTGGACCCGGCTTCAAATACTTAAATTATTACGTAACTACGTTAGTATAATTCTCTATTACATTACCTTTAACGTTACTATTAACCTTTACTATTAACGTTCTTTATATAATTCAATAACAACAATGTCACATTTATTGCAATCATTTAAATATAATTCTGGAAATTTAAAACTGTTAACAATCCTATCTTTTAATATCACCAATCTTATACGAAAATCTTAAATTATCACGTAAGATATTAAATTTGGTTAATAGTATATTTATCTTGCTAGCTATATAACTAATCTTGGCTTTATTATTTGGAATAATTGTTGCTATCGTAATAATATCGCCTTTTGATTACGTATATACATAATATGATTCATCCAAACTATAGTTCCTATACTTGCGGGTTGTTTGAATTCGAATGAATACAATTTAAATTTTAAATTATGTTCCTGATAAAATACAAAGATAATACTTAAATGTATTCTAAATAATTACAATGTATAAATATTTAAACACATTTATTCAAGTATTTAAACATTTTAAACTGCTCTTCTTATGAACCCTGGAGGGTAATTTCAAGTGGTTTTTTTTTTAAGGTTTGTGAGCAACAAGTAACTGAATAATAATAATACATTTAACTCTTCTACGAACACACAAAATAACGCTTCTGAATAAAAGCATTTCTTAACCACTTTATAAAAAATTACTAAATAAACAAAAGAAGGACTCTTTTGTCTGCCTTTTTTAACTTGTAAGTAATTTATGTAATTGATTAATTTTACATAAAAGCATTTATAAAGGTTTGTTTTTATACAACTTAACACATGGATGACATATTTTTCGAAAACCATACATTAACCCGATCAAAATGAAAATTTCTGACGAATCGATTAAGATATACATTGATGCATAATTGATTAGTTATTATGTTTGTTGGTATGCGTAAAAAGTAAAAGCTGGTTAAACGCTGCTGTAAACTAATTATTGTTACAACAAAATAGTTTTATTCAATTATTAATATTGGCAAACGCTAGTATACTCAATATCTAATATATTATTATATCTATATAATTATTTTATAATATTCATCAAATCAATACAATTCAATATTCATTAATACCACTTTCTATCAAGTTAAAATAAAATATAGTGAAACTTTTAAACTCGGTTTTATGGTCTACATTCCTGAATAACGAACGATTGTGTCTTGGATTATATCATGCAACAAATATAATAATTTAAAGAAAAATTAAAAATGCAGGATTAAAAATACGATTTTCTGTTAATTACTTACTTTAAGTCTAAACATATCAAATATTAAAACCATATTATTATCCATTCTATATAATGTACAAAAAAAAAAATGAAAACCATTATCCAGCTTACTAGTTACCTATAATTGCTTCATCTTTCATTTATAATTTATATATATATAATTTAATAAAAATTCATAAAATTGTAATGAATGTTGAAGATCTGTTGGCTTAATGAATAAAATATGATAATATTGTCTATTTAATATTCCTTAAATTCGTACCTGAATACGATGCATGATGATTGAATGATGCCCGCTCTTTGATACTTGTCGTCGACAATCATAATATAATTATATACCTTCAAATGTAAACCTAATGCAATTACGGATGTTAAATGAAGAGTATTATTTCCCCCTTCGCCTTACCCTGTGATGTAATTAACGCCAAGGATCGTATTAATACATATATTATATATATATCATACGATGGGAACGATCGTTTTTATTATTATGTTCTCCGCCGTCAGATCCAACTGGAATTTTGAACACACATTTTTTTTATTATGATTATTTCATATACGCACTGAGTCACTTCGGGGCAAAGTGAAAATCGTCGCAATTACCACTAAAAGCCGTGTACACGATTTTTTTTTTTAAATGTTTTTTTTTTATTCCCATTTTATTTGATTGGCCATTTTGACACGTCATCGTGAAATTACACACGGATAGCGCGCGCAATAATAATAACCGTAATGACGGAATGTTTTCTCGTGTGTACGTTATAATATTATATAGGTACGTATATTTAATATTTACGCGTTGAAGGGCCGCACTATAGACTGCTGCAGCAGCAGCTAAGAGCTGTTTAATGGAACGGACGCTCGTGGCCGTCCAGTCACGTTCTCTGTATGTATATATATGTAATATAATATATAAACTTAAACATAATGCGTGCGCGCGTGTATTATAAATCTCTTTCTTTCATATATATGCGTATCTTATACGACGTGTCTCTTACGCGCGAGCAGTGGTTTTCCGGTGTCGAAAAATAAGTAATAAAATCGTACTCTTCGTATAATTGTATATAGTGTCTATAATATAATAATATTTATATTATAATATATTGTGCGCATTATATCATACGTGTTTCGGGTGTCTCGCTTTCGGTCCGTACCTTATACACTGCAGCCGGTCCATCATCGCTGCCCGTTTCGTGTCGGCCGTGGTTATCGGTCGCAGAGATCGTATATGAGACTGTACGTGTACGCGACAGTCGTTTCGTACACGTCGGATCAGCCGACACGTATATACCCTCCGTGGACATATTGTACATTTGTGCCTGCGCCATCATATACATAATATATAAGACGTCGTGACGATGGTGTGTGCCGAAGATAAGACCGAAGTATAGACTGCGCCTGGACCGCGATAGCGCCGTCTCGGCCGTGCGACGAGATGAAAAATAATAATAAAATATGTACAATACCCATCTACATAATATTGTTCATTATCATATATATATATGTAACCTGGTCGTCACGCCGCGTAACTGTAGGACTGTTTAAAAAACAAAAACCATACGATGTATATACCGTCGTCTCGTGTTTGTCTTTCTGGTCTGTTTCTCACAAAACGTCATCGTATTATAGGACGACGACGACGACGACGACGACGACGACGACGTTTACTCGATCTGTGAAGTGTTGCGTGCAAATCTCAAGATCTCGACTCGTGGCGTATAATATAATATATTATACATAAACGGTTTTGTATTTTGTTCCATCTTCGTTCGTTCCTGTCATTATAAAACTGGCGCAGAGTCCAGTCTTATGTGTTCATCATCTGCAGCGTTATATTATGTAGGTACCAACAATAATAAATTGTTCACTGTCGCCAGGAATACGGATTCATCGACTGCATTTAAACGCGTTTACCTACATAATTATATTACGATACGAAAACGATATACTTATATGTGAAATCCGGTTATCTGCGAGAAAATTGATTTAAATTGGAGCGCTTTGTCTCGGAACGCATTTGTTATTATTATTATTTATATGTGTCGTTTAGTGACATTAAAAAATGATATTGTGTTCCAACAAAAGATTTTTAGATATCATATTTGTAAACAGTGCGCATGTCGTTGAATAATAATGCTGGATTACCGAACAATTTATTATCTACTGTGATGTATTTAACGTCCCTGTTGCTATAACTTATCTACAACTATAGGTACGCGTATATTATATCTATTATACGTATATAGGTATGTATATATTTGAATGAGAATTAGAGTGCTTTCTTTTTAGAACCGTTAAACATTTTGTTATACGAGATAAGATGTGAGTTATGTTTTTGAACATACAAATCATACAGGTCGTATCTATTTAGATTTGGTTAAACAAATTTGCTGGTATAGTAACGTTTTTTTTATCGCTAATCGTTATCAATTCGTGTATCTCATACGTCATGTTTTGCCTCTTTTTTTCGTAATCGTACGATCATCGAATCCAATTGATCACGATGTATTGAATCTCGATCCCAGAATATATTAATATGTTGTACCTATACAAAAATGTGCTCTAGGGGGTTCAAGACCCCCCGCCCCTCCAGAAACAAAAGATTTACGTCCAAAAATGTATCTACCACCGGAAACACATTCTTCCGGTCACACTCTCGCAGTTCGTCCTGCGGTCCAACGTTTATTCGTTCCCTGAATCCACAATAGGAATTTCGGCTCCACCCCGTTCTCACTGTTTTTGGGCGTGCCACAAAATACAATCAGCATATTAATAATAAATACCGCATTAATGGCCGAGGTTATTGAAGGTCCGGTAATATAATATACTCATCACGAGTGCAGGCTGAAAAGACGGACATCGTCGTAATGGATATACACGCGCTTATATATAATAAATACACGTTTTTTTCCTACTCTTCCACCTCCTTCTTGTGTTTGAACACCGCACGTTCAGCCGCGTGGATACTGGACAGGTATATATATATATATCTATAGTGTATATACGCACGGACCATGGGAGTCCGTTCTGAATACCAAATCTCTTCCTTTCTCTGTCTGCGTATTTCGCTCAGTCTTCATCACTCTATCTCTCTCTCCCCGTGGATACGCATTGACCGTAATGGTGAATTACGGGCCAACATATTGAATGAGATTTTTCAGTGGTATTCATTAGCCGCCGTTATTATATCATATATACATATTATTATACACACCGCCGGGACGTATATACAGAACGATCAAGTGTGACGCGAAGTGATCGCATCCGTCTCCCGCGCGTTCGCCTATACATGTCTGTATAATGCTATATATATATCAAACTTACATTGAAAATCGTTGAGAGTACAATTTTTTACATGTAATATTATGTATATATAATATAATCTTCACGATTTAACACGTCAATAGAGACGAATAAAATAAATAATGATAATCTATACTATAAAAGATCCGCCATAGTTATATATAAAACATAATATATATATATACGTACACGATTTGAAATAAGCGCATTGATACAATTCATTGCAATTATATACCTGTATATAATATGCTAATTATGCTTTTTTATTATCTATGAATAGATTATAAAGAATTTTGAACATGAATAGAATTCGCTGCTGCAGTATATTATAATATTATATTTATCGTAAACAATTTTCGAGCGCGTCGAAAGTGGATATTATATACTATCACACAGAGTTATACCGCATTATAATACGTTTCTATATTTGCACCTAAGACGCGGAGGAACCTTTTAAGTTCGGACTCAGATGGAACAATCGCGAAGCGTTAGCGAATAGCTTAAAAGAAATGTGGAAATTTGTGAAGTGCTCTTTTGAACATTTCCCTAGCGGTATATGGTCTATCATATTTCTTCAAAAAAAGAACACACAAGCACCGCACCGCCTTGCACAGCAAGAGAGCAGCCCATTGAATTCGTCTGCTTGCAGCAAAAGGGATACATAATAATATATATTGTTATACACGTCATATACATATATAATAAACATCGCGTTTTAAACAACATGATTTATATATATATATACACCGGAGATTATTGTGCGCGCAATAGTATCTATATATATATTATATCATGATCTGACGGCGTACCCGAGTTCTCTCTCGCGGGGTGGTCGGCGGCGGCGGCGACGGAGGTCGTATCAAGACCTAAAGATAAATTCCTCGGGACCATAAAAAAAAAATAATTAGCTCGTAAACCTCAATTACTGCGTGTTCATTGATCGCACTGCGTTCGCTCTGTATATTATATATATATATATATATATATAATATATATAATACATCTATGTGTGATTTTTATCCTCCCGCGTGTCCGTAGCGTGACCCCTCTCCGCCTCCGGCATCATTTACCGCACATATTGTCTAGTCATCCCGAGCCGGTCGCTATATACACTGCAGTATATTATAGGTATATAGGTATAATACGCCTCGCGTACACAAATAATCTTTTGTTCCCATAACTGCATTTAAACACAATGCTCGGCGGCTCGTCTTTCTCACTCGGCGTGCGTGGACGGACTGCAGCGCCGCCGCTCCGGTTCCTGTCGTAGTACTAGTAGTATATATAATATTATATACATTGTATATTTGTATATACATATATAGAACTTATAGTATATAGACTTCAATGCTTATATATAAATCTTATAAGATACTGTGTTTATGTGTGTGTATGTGTGTGTTCGTATATATATATGGGTACCTAGTACCTACGTCTCCGGGCTCCGCGGAGATTAAATCATTACACCATCATTACATATTTGAAAACATTAACCGTAACAAATGACAATGGGCGCAGGCATCTAATGGAATTTGACCGAGAAAACGATGGGAAAGTCATCGGAACGTTTTTTTTCCTTATTTATTTTAACTCTGTTATTATTAGCTATATGTACTTTTTTCACTCTTTTGGTTGGTTTTTTTTTTGTTCCTCTCAGACGACGTTTATAGGGTGGTCCCGACACGCGTCACATTATAAATGTATATTATACTCGTTTATGTATCTATATATAGCGCGTTGTACCACACGTCTATTGATAATGCGCAAAATCGAGAGTTTTCGTTACGTTATATGCGGTCCACCTGCTTCGGTTTTATTTCCAGACTTCCAGTCGATTTATGTTTATTGCCCTATCCGGTTCTGAGTGGAATAATATTAAAATACCACAGGTTTCGTGTATAACGGACACATCGCGACAGGGTCCGGTCCCCCCGTTATATTGTACAGGTGGTTATAAATCACTAGAACATTAATTATATACACCCAATCGTCGGGCTCGCTGGTGATTTTCTCAAATTGTGTTGATACACCTTGGCTGTAATCGTCTTTTTCACCAACAGTGTTTCTGGAAAATATGTTAACATTGCACTAAAATTTAAGCCTCGAACAAGCACCGCGGATTTAAACGGTTTTATATTACTGCGATTTCGGGTTGGTCTATCGTACATTATTAAATCTATCAATGATCCATATACATTATACAATGATGACAATATAATATTATTACGCATAATATACTGTGCGAGTGTATAGTAATATAACATTACTATCGACTATTATATTTTATTATTCAAGTGTTTTTAACACCGTTTAAAGAAAAACAAAATATTTCCTCAAAAATGTCTCGTAGGTATTATGTACCTACCCTTTATTTTTGAACTTGTTTTCGCTGTTCCTTGCAGTGTACATAATATACTATACGTTGATATTCGTTTGTTAACTGTGTATATTATATTATTATAACGTATGCGTGTTTCCATTCAAGTGGACACTAGTCAACATTTTCACGGTCCACATGATTTAAGAAGGACCTCTGGTGCATTGAATGGCCGCGTCGAATCATAATCGCGAGGACACATTAGTGTTACATGGCAGTTTTCTGCGTAAAGAACTCGAAAGAAAATTATTACAAACAGCGGCGTTTAAAACGTTATTATCCGCGATGGCAAAGATCCCGGTGATGCGGGTTCGTCCCGGCAGAAAAACACCTTTATTATCCCCGCATATTATAATATATAGCATTCCTCCGGGGCCACCTGGATACCACGTCATTGGGCCGAGAGAGAGGGTGGTCTCCGAGAATTTCCCCGTTGTATAATGTTCATCAGCTGCAGCCGAACCTAAGCCGATTGGTTACGTGCGTACTACCGCGGTTCCGTGGCTAATTGCACCGGTCTCCTTCGGGGTGTATGGCGCGATTGAAACATCACGCCGCTGTCGACGGAACACACACGCACACTGACGTACACACGCATACACAATCACGCGGACACCCGGTATATAAAAATCGTCATGTGCGGTAAAAACCGGATTTTGTCCCGGTACACGGCGTTTCGAGTGAACTTTAGAGAAGAAGAAGAATATTTGAGGAGCAAAAGAAATAAACACGCGTTTAACACCACTCTATACTACCATAGCATATAAATATCTATATATTATATATATATAAAAATTCGTTATCCGATGGATTGGTAATGGATGAGGGTCGTTAATGGACACATTATATCATTTGTCGTCCTGTTTTTATCTTGGTCGCGACAAATAATCACTCCCTGCGGCGGTGGGGTTGACTCGGGGCGTATATATATATATTATGTTGTAAAATTAACGAGAAACGAATCCGTCGTCGAGGCACGCGATCCTCTCGAGGAACAAGTCTGACGGACGACGGTAACCGCAGCAGCTGCAGAGTGGATACCTAAATTATATTATGTATAATAGCCAATAGGTACTTAAAATTATTTTTTTTTTGCATTGTACACTTTGCGATATTATTATGTCATCGATAACCATTTATATGTAAATATTTAAAAATTTAAATCTTTATATTAGTAAACTAAAATATAATTTTCATATATTAACTATATTATATTATATATTCGTATACTCAGTAACCCTATCGTTTACGATGATTGAATTATATTTTAATAATATAATGACGACAGTTTTGTTGTAAATTCAACAATTTAAAACTTCTAGTTTTTAATCATTTTTTTTTTGCATAAGTAAAAAAAATATAAAAAGATTATATAACTTTTTTTAAAACGTAGCCTCTTAAGTAGGTACCTATAATAGTTTAGAATATATTGAATTTCTTCAAAACGATAGTGGGATAAAAAGTTATTCGCAAGTACAAGCGCACCCTCTATCGTGTGTATATATATATATATATATATATAAAATATATAACCTCGTTAAACTTTGAAAGGCTTCAATGGGTCCCTACTCCTTATATTCGAGTATATATTATGTGTACATATATATTATATATGCTTGTTAATTATTGGCATAGTTTTAGGGGAATGCGTTGAAAACAAGTCAGTATTAAGTCTTTACATTGTGCGTTCACGTGGATCCATTATATGCACGTTAAGTACGACGAAATAATGTGCAGGGTGTACGCGCGTGTTATATATACATATACAATATACATATATGCGTGTGTGTGTGTGTGTGTATTATTCAGAAGGGTTCGGTTCAAAGTTAACACGTTCAAAACTTTCGTCAACAACTAATTTGCCATAATATTTACTGCCGTGTATTCGATTCAATATTATATGTATATATACATAATATATATAATATTAACATTTGTAGTGCGAATCGTGTTTTCTGCCACCGCGTAAGATTTATTATTATTATCATTAATATTATACATTCGTATAAAACCGCTGTGTATGCGCATAATATATCTATTTATATTATGTATTAATTAACAAAACCTGTTTTTAAAATTGAAATTATCAAAACGATTTTAAAATTCATCGTTGTACTAATAATAATAAATAAACGTACACGTATTAATTACAAATGTTGTGTTAGAATTTTTCACAATTTAATTATTGAGAGCAACACGTTTGGTATTTTTTTTCTCGTTTTAAATATTTTAATCATAACATATAGGTACTGGTATTATATACTCGTACTTGATATAACCATATTGGTCTCACTACCGATTTATACGATTATATGTAATGATTATATGCATATATGTAAATTTAAAATGTAAACGACCTCAGATTTTACAACTGAAAATTCGTAGACGCTACGCCCGGTTTTTGCTGGGGCGAAAAAAGTAACTAAAAACAATGCTCAGTATAATATACGAGATAACTGCAATATATTATATCCCATTATACCCATATTTTCCGACGTGCGGATTTCTAGTCTCGTTATTCGGAGCGGTAAAATACGACGTGTTCTGCGGGACAATAAATCAACTACTACCATAATATTATAACACGCGGAAACTGAACCGAAAAGTCAAGTTTGTGTATAATAAAATACTATGCATATGACGTACGGTCACTTGCCACCGTCTGTGGTAGACGTATTAGACATCATTCCAGAGCAGAGCTGCAATGATAATCATAAAACAGAGTTTGGCCATAAAAACCATTTTTTATTTCCTTGTTTTTCTTCTTTTTTACTTAATTTTTTTCACTCACTAATTGCTCACATCAAACCGTCCGCATCGTATATATTATATTACTATACTTTATTGATTAGGCGCATTCGCCTACGCTCCAGGTATATAATAATACTATATACGAGCAGTAATATCGTTTATCCGACTCTCTCCCACACCGCCGATACGATCTGTCGGCTACCATCGAAGAAGACGTGGGCGTCGGGATTCTTATTTTTTCTTCTTCTTTTCCCCCGTAACAAAGAATGCGGCGATGTGTATAATGAATCTTTTATACAAATCGCTTGGATTCGTAATAATTATTATTTTCATAAAGACACCACTGCTATTATTATAATACTATATGTATACGCGATAATTTTGTTCGTTTCCTTAATTCGACGTCATATTAAAATTTATTCAACACGCATTTCGAACACAATTAAATAAGCGATTTGTATTTATCGATTAATTATACGTTATTAGTACCCACGCATGCACGCACACACACACACACACACACACACACGCACACACACATACAAACAAAACTATAAACACGTATTAAACGCAGGAACACACAAACAATATTATAAGCTGTTTTATTTTTGGCATTTCGTGTATATTTCTGTGTATAAAAATCGACATTAATGCCAGTTGATGTAGTTGAACGTTGAATGGGGTCCTACAGTATTGCGGTCTACTCGAAATGCTGTTGATTTAATACATATTAATATAATATTAACTGTACATTAAAATATGTATATTATGGTATGATTAACTGTTGTAACGTTTTTGGCGATAAACTTTGTACAGTATTATCTGGTAAGTATATAATATACTATGTATAAGACAATAATAATATAATAAATAACACGGTGCTATCGACCAAAATAATTGATATTTTCTCGCGTATGCTCAAATGCTTAATATATTGTCTGGCGTGGGTTTTGCTTACAATTCGAGTGTACCTATATTATAATATATTGAGTAGTTTTTTTTCGCTAAGATCCTCCGCTGGCGATAGTTTTATCCGTTCGGTGTGATGACGCAATAAAATATATGGTGTTGAGAAACACGTAGGTAGCGTGTATACATTAGCACCGACCGCTGCAGAGGATAAGAAGTATATATATGTACATATAAAAGAGTTTATAAAAAACGGATACTTTTTACCTATATATACACTCGTCGAAAAAGTAAAACCCGCGCGTACGATCATTAGACAGCTGCGCTGACATCCCATATGGCCGCGTAGTCGTATAAATCGCGAAAATATATATATTTTAATTCATCCGTACGCCTTTAACTGGATTATAAAAGCGCACCGTGCATAATATTATGTATAATACTATATGGTTTGAGAAAATAATCGTATTAAAAAAAAAAACCTAATTATAATTATATTTTAATATGCGTGTATAAACAAATTTAAACGTCCGTCTATTCGAATCACAAACTTGTCGACGTATCAAGTATATGCATAGAATATAAAGGTTTAGGTATGTCCTACGTGCTACATTTATTATAAAGCTGTATTCGCCACTGCCGCTCGTATAATATATAGTATTGTTGGCGATTTATTTTTAACGCATTTATTATTTTTTTTACGTCGCTGCAGTATTGTAAAAAAAAATAATTAAAGATTGTCAGGAGTGGAATTAAAACGTATAGGCGATGCGATGCTGATATGCGTGTTCGATCCAAACATAATAGGTGTATTGTATACGAAATAAAATAATAAATAGAAGTAATAAACCGCGTTGAAGCCATCATCATATTATACGTATAATAATAATGTTTTAATATTATATTATATCATATTATTATGTATACCTATATTGTCTGCGCGTGAGAACGATGTAATATATTATAATACAGCTGCACTGGAATAGCGCCAACCGCGTGTACATTATTACTATGTAGTAAACGCGTGTTAATGATTATCAAAAATGCGTAGTTTTTTTTTTTTATAGAAGTCTCGTAAAATGTTAACACTTTGAGCGTAAAATTAAGATCGAAATAAACCGAATGAGCGTCCGCGTTAAGACCTCGTTTTTTCGCGACATAATTTATTAGTTACACCGCGCGTATATCTTATATTATTATTACCTACTATTATTATTTTTCAGACGATTAGTGGTGGCCAGCAACATATTACATAGCTGATGACGACAAAGACGTATGTCATATGTGTATATCGTCGCGTGTTTGGCACGATTCGATGCTGCTGCGGCAACACTATAAAATAAAATATTATATATTTACTTTTTTTATTATACATAGATTAATACCTACCTATACATTTTAAATGTATAATATAATGTATTAAAATATATTTTACTTTTCGAAGCAAAAATATGCTCGAGGTGGTCGGTGAGGTAAACGAGTTTCTATCATTATATTCCTAAGAATTCACATTTAAAATTCTATATCATCTACATTTTAAACAAATTAAAGTTCACTTAACAACCAATTTATTTACAACAGAAGATTTGCTAATTATATAATTAGATTAATTACTTACACATTGTTGCGGAATATATTTTTTTTAAGATAGGTAATATGCTCATTGAATTGAAGTTAATCGGACTTAAATAATCCACACACTTTTTCCAAAGAGTTAGTCTTTGTTTACTCTACAGGAGTTTTATAATTATTATTTATAAAATATTTTCACACTTTTAGGTTTTTATAGACTTATAGTTATAGAAACTGTGAAGCTTTTTAAATCTTTTTTCGTTGAGACTTATTCTTGTCGCTTGATATTATTGTATTTCTTGAGGTCTCCCGTGATGTCATTAAACTGTGTTGAAAAATTGATCATATTATTATGTTTAGTGGCGTGGCAATAAAAATGATCGGACAATGACACTACACATGCACACGTGTATAACATACATTATGGTATCACCTGACGAAAAAAAAATAAACATTGTTAAATAGAGGAAAATCCGATACAGTAGTATTTCGATCGCATCTGTGTCGACGATTCGTCGCGCGTCCGTTATGGCGTCTTTACAATATGTTCGAACACGCCGTACCTATGCTATACCTATTACCATGTACCATATTGATGTACATAATATACCACGACGTGGTTTGGTATGCGCAGCGAGTTTCACCCAGAAAGCTGCTCTTGTTTTCGAAAAGCTTTCTTGGTGCGTAACAAAACGACGATTCAGGGTTTTCGACTTGAGTGATTTTATAGAAGTATACCGAACTTGGACGGTCGTTTTGAATTTTTGACATTAATATCTGTACGGTCGGCGCGGCGGTCGCATACTATTATCATAATACGATGATAGCGGCAACTATCACGAATTAAGTAGGTATACTCATCGTATAGGTGGGCGCAATACAATAAGTATGTACTCGATATAATAATAATATATATTATATTATTATATTTGCTTTCGGTGAAATGTTTGCGTTTGTTTTTTGTCGCCACAATACAAAAGCACCGAGCGGCACGTTTTTTGAAGTGTTCTGTTTACTTCGAAAGACTCGAGAGTTGTGTCCTATCGCCGCCGCCATCAAGTACCTATACCCAAAAACATCAATGCAAGGCTATCCTAAGAATAATATATTAACGTCGATGGGATATATTGCTTTTCTCCTCGCACACGGACTGCGTATAATAATAATATTATATTATACCTCTTAAGCATTATCCGATAGTTGTCCCCGTGTCATTTTTCTCTCTCGGGCCATCCGTGTGCCGTTATTTTTCGTCTATAATATATTATATTATATAGTAAGGTATATATTTTATTGTATGTTTACAATATACAAACGTCCCTCCGACTGTCTCCGATTATTGATCTTCTTCACGGATCCCGCAATGACGGGTTTTACTTATACCATATCCCCATATAAGGTAGGTACGTCGGGTGTATAATATATTATTATGTTACAACAAATGGGTATACATACACACGTATTTAAGTCGTCTACTCCAATATTCGTTTGCCTCCTTCTCGGCCCTCGTATACCCATTACATACGATATATTTGAACAAAGTCCGAATTTTTAGTCACGCGCACACAAGTAGGTTTATAACGTGTTTTATTTATCGTATATTATCGTACTAATTTAAAATGAGTCATTTGAAAACTCTCGACGGATTTGATCCCCCGCCCCGCACACTAAAACCGCAAGATGTTTACTGTACCCATTAGTTCCCGCATTTATAATTAAATACGCCGTAAGTTATTTTCAATCCCGCCGTAAGCATATTGTATAATATTATCTTGGACGTTCGAATCGGATTTTCGTTTCTGCCTACGTTCCTTCTTTAAAAATAAATATGCGATCACACCAACGAATGATATTTTTTTTTTGTCTGAATTCCTTATTTTGAATTTATTGCCGTGTATGCGTTCTGGAATAACGCGGTGTTACTATAACTATATACAACGTCTTTTTATGAATAATAATATGTCAATGTGATCTTAAATCCTTTTATACTGACATATTACAGTCGCTGGGCTCCAGATTTCAACGCGAATCTTATTTATGCAAATACCGCATTATTAGATATAACAAAAATAAATTGTGACAAAATGAATAAATCATCATAGTTTAGAACGTTATTACAGCTGATTTAACGTACAGTACATTGGAAATATTTTATTAGAAATGGAAAACGAAGATAAACGATTATAAAATATGTTCTACACCCGACTACAGTTGTATTTTGGTATTAAAGGGATGATGTTCTACGGATAATAGTTTTATACGAGTAATAACCCCCTTTAAAATAATACATTGTTATTTTCGAACACAAATAAAAACATTGTGGTACGAGTGAACAAATTTAGGCATTAGTGAAAAAAAATAATACTTTAGACTCAACCTATTGTTATAATCTGGTTTTGTATTATTCGACACTGGTATTCTGATCCCAGCATGGATGGGTAGCCCTGTTATTATTTGTTTGAATTCGTACAAAGACCCAAATTCCATAACTTGTACCGAACATAATATACTATTGATTTCTACTCGAAGTGTTTTAACATGTCCACTCGTTGTTCGTCTGAAACAATTACATTTATACAATAATATTATATTTTGTAGGTTTTCAATTAATCTTGCTATTACCAGCAGCTATTGTTCATTGGCTGTCGTTGATCATTCTTCTTCTCGAATCTTTTGTGATTTCATTATTCCATTAGGAGGTAGGTACTATGTTTACAACGTCTATATACATTGGCTGGTATCGTTAAGACTGTATGTACGAATAATAAAATAATATAATTGTCATGCATTGAGTTAATCTTATAATTAAATATTAAATTTTTATTACGCATCAGTTCGTGTCGGTGCAAATAAAACATTTGACTACGAACGATATAACAGAATCCGTTTACCTGGACGAGCTACATATACATATAAAAAAATCTATTACCTGTGTGTATGTATATAATATTATTGTTGTAATCGACGCGTGTACAAGTACTAAGATAAGTATAATATATACTCGCTATATAAGTATATCATCTTACCGTGACGATCACGGCTTGGTTGTCGCTGACACCCTGAGTTCCTGTCTGCGGGGTGTATACACGATGACAGCTGCTGCATCAGCTGTAGGTACCTATATTATTTACTTCCTCCATCATGATACGAAACAACTGCATGGTCGCCGGAGACATGTGATAGGGAACGCAGATTGCGGAATACGGGGCGGTATAAGATTTTTGCGTTTTGGGCGTATATGCATATCGTATGACATATTATATTGTATACACATAGGTACCTTATATACACACCACCGCAATGACACATTCTAAACGGCGTCTGTCGGCAGTGAATGTACATTGTACATAGCGTATAAACGCGCCAGCACGTGCTCGAAATACAAATCTCAAAACACTCCAGCGGTGGCGGTATTATGATAAATCGATTACACATATAATAGATTTCGACTATCGCGGTGGAGGAAGCGTATACTATAACATACACGCTATAAAACACAAAATAATAATATTAATATTGTCCGATAAGATTATATTCCGGAGCGTGTGAAAGAAGGGTTTCAGTCACTATAATATATAGTCGGTGTTTATATACATATATATACACACTCACACCGAGACCGGCGGCGTTCAGAAACGATGTTCGTGTTGAGAATGACGAGAGAGAAACAGCTATAGTATATGGTGTGTGTGGTTATACGGTGTCCGTGAGAGAGACAGAGTGAGAGAGAATATCCATTATGATGTGTCCTATATAGTATATATGTGCGTGTGTTGTACGAGCCGACAGCGGACGATCGGTGGAGGAGGGTGGCGAGGAGTCTGCACTGGTGGTCCGGATGATAAGTCCTATTGTGTCAACTCTTCTCCCCCCACTCCGCCGATCGATGTCGTTCGTGGACACGGGGGGTGGAGGTGGAGCATTGTTGCAGTCGTCATCAGTCTTGTCCGCGCGTATTATATACTATTATATATTATAGAGAGCAACGTACACTGAGGTTTGCCGACGACCACTCATTGGGCACATTATTGTCCGCGAGCACCTTTTCAGCGGCGTGTTTAGGACTTCACAAGGCAGTGTAAGGGATGGAAATAATCTTGGCAATATTAAAATATAAATTATAACTGAGAGGTAGGGAAACGATTACCTTGGATTCCCCCCTAATGGTTAAAATATACGCCACTGCTGGCGCCTTTATATAATTTATATACGTATGATATTATATCATAATAATATAATATATCTACATTACCAGGTATATCGGCTATTATTGTATATAGGTTAGGTTCCTAATACGTATTCAGAGGCGTGCAGGCGGACGGATGATATGTATATTTCCATCCGCTTCGATCATTTGTCCCGGTCCCGGTTCACCGATTCGCTCGTTTAAAAAGTATCTATATATTGTGTCCCTAAACATGAATACACGATGTTTCGCGATAGCCATATTTTCAATCATTTTGTGTGGAGGTACATATTACAAATCGTTTTTAACGGCATCATAATATATTTGTAAAAATATAAAATCACTAACAAAAAAAAACTAACTTACTACTCGCCCTTTACCGTCACGAATTGAATGTCTAGTTACGAGTTTACGACTGTGAACGCGCGTGCGACACTGAAGGATTTCCTACGTTAAGTAGGTACTGCACATCACGTATATTATAATAATATATAAACAGAATGTGTACAGAACGGTTGAGATGAGGGTTTAAACTCCCGTCAAATTTTTTTACGTTACGTAGTTACAATACATAATCTAAGAACCCTCTTCGAAATATTGTTTGGATTACACACCCGCGGTAGGTACTTACTTATAAGTCTTATCCCTAAGCTCGGTTATTTATGTATAGTTTATCTATTGAGCACGAGTTTGGTTTTTTCGATTAGCGATTTTTCTTTTGTCCGTTGAACCTAAATGAAAACTGCCGCACGCTATAAAACATCATCCAGCTGTGACTAATAATTATTATATTTTGTTAAATGAACATACGCCCCTAGCGGTCATATAATCAGCATGTCGGTTTTAGCACTACAAGTAGAAATTAGTGCGTTTACAATAATATTATTTAGGTACCTATATTTAATTATATACATTACTACTATTATGACATTCACAAACTGTGCACTCCAAAAAAAATAAAATATGGAAACTAGCATTAAATGATATTTTGTAAAATTGTTATTCATATATTAACTTACGAGTTTAGTAAGCTATTTTGATTTTTCACTGTATCGCCGGAAAAAATGTTAAAGAATACAATTTATTGTGCTCGCCGCACAAACTCTATCATAATCTCTTTGCGTATATATCCTACGCTGGAAGTCGTGGGTATAACAACAATAATAACGATATTCATTTGTCGGCGTCACGTCATCGGCGGATCAAAGGGTACCCATCGGCTTGCACAGAGTGCGTGTGTTTTGACACGGGTTCGAATCTCCTTTTACTACGTTTTCATTCATATATTACATGCCCAAAGCCGCCGCCGCCGCACGTATCACTCAACCGTGAATTAAACCATCGTAAAAACGTAAGTACAATAATAATACACCGTACACGTCGAGTATATTATAATGTATAATATACTGCAACGCTGCACCCATATCCCATAATATGTATAGGACGTACACATGCATCATATATAGATATGTTTCTGCGGGTAATGTGAACTGCAGCAATAACGTTACGATGGTAATAGTAATAATACTCTCGTCGCTTGTCACGTATATATCGATATTATATATTATACATAATATTGTATACGTTATAATAGGATACATACTGCACGACCGGTCAACAGCCTGCGCAGTATCATATAATATTATATTATTTATATTCTTAATATCAGATCGTTGTCTATATCAATAGATCTATTCTGCCGAACGCAGTTGATGCATCACGCGACGACAAAGGGCGACCACCATACCAAGTATAATGGATATATATTTATAGGTATTATGTTATACTTGCGACTGCACCGGGCCCTTGCCCCCGCCACCCCGAACAGTTCCTTTCGAGGATGTAAAGCGTGAGCATATTATATCCGTGGATTTTTTTGCTCGGGAGGGTGTAAGAGAGGGCTAATTCAATCCCGAGGAAATCCGATCGCCCGGACAATAAAAGGCTCATCTGCGGCGGCGATGGAATTCCGCCGAATTCTCTTAACGCGCATACACAAATACCCGGGTCGCCTTACGCCCCACGCACACACACACACGCACACACATGTACGTACAAATTATGCGGTACGAGTGTCGGCGGTGTTTTTTTGTAAATTGAAAATCCGATCGTGTACATATGTATAATATATACCACACGCTGTGATCCGAACTCCACCTCCGCAAAAACACACAAATCGGTAACAGCAACAATATAAATACATAATAAAATACAATAACGATCTTAAAAACGGCCGGGTACCTCCTCTTTCTATATCACACACACACACACACACACACACACACACACACACACACACACATTACATGTATATACATGCGCAGCCTTTTGAAGGGACCGCGAGCTCCGACGATTGCCGTCTTGCCACCGCCACCGCGCCGGTGCAGATGTGCGAAAATCGCTGACGCCAATATCACACACACAAATATAATATCACGAGGTTTTCGTGTGTATTCGAGTCGCGAGTGTGTGTCTACCGGCGGCGTGTAGCGTGTGTCTTTTAGGCGCCGCCGCCAACTAATATCGCTGTGGCGGCGAAGGTTGTGTTTATAAATTTATATATTTATACATATAATATATTATTATGTGAAATTCGTATATATAAATAACACCCAAAGATTGTGTGTATACTGTGTAATAATATTATAACGCCTCTTAAAAATACGTTTTTCTGTTTTTTTTCCACCGCCTATTGTTGTACCTATAGAAGGTGTATTCGGGGTGATCCATTTAACGCACTCATTATTTCAGAAAACCCTAACGTTTTTTAAAATATTTCTTTTACATAGTAAACTAATAGTCAATACAACACCATATTTTAACTATTTTTTACTTTTTGAATAACAATGCATTTATTATTTTTTAATTTCATATTCCTAAGCAAGGTATGTTATTCGAAATATTTCGAGATATCTGATTCGGGTACGATTTTATTAAGTCAATAATTCTCGCCGAATTATGCTGTATATGTGGAAATCGATAATCGACGTTTATTATATATTATGAAATATTAAGATATGCGGTTTTATATTACCTATGATCACAAAACGGGACGGAATGTTGTGATATATTTTAATGAATGTCTATACAAGGAAAAGTGTTATTATAACATTATTGCGTGCACGATACGCGCGTCAAAATAACGTATAGGTACACGATAGGCGTTACTATTAACCCCGAGGTAAGTGTGTGGTGTGGTTGATACGGACGAGGCTGAGTCGTCGAGACAATAATGTCGTTTATTTGGATCTTAATATTATATATAAAACGGAATCGTAATAAATAATTATCGTTCGTCGTTAATTTGTACCTACGTATTTTTTTTATTATAGAACAGCTAAATTTACGCGCTGCTTAATGGGACTATATATGGGATCTAGAGAGGTGCCCACGTATAACGATATAAAAATATAATTTACGATCATCACAGTAGCGAAACATATACACCTAATAAAGTTTTTTTTACGATTACGTGCCGGTCTATAATTTTACCTTAGAATTTTTTATAATTTTTTTGGGGGGATTGGAGGGTGGCAAGGCGCTTGGTTAGTTTTCGGGTAGACTTATTCCCAAATCCACTTCTCCTAGCCCGGCATACTATATTATATTATGCATTAAAAAATGTGTTTTTTAATACTTTTTTTAAAGAAAAAAATACATATTAAACATGCACGATCGCTATCGTATACGGAATACGAGAAAATAGTTAAACGTTGATGATCAGTGTGCGTATAATTGTGACTGTCCGTGGTAGTTTTCATTCATGTTTCACACGTGTTCTCGGAACTCGCCGACAAGCAATATAATATATTATTCAACATGTGTGTACAATAACCTTATATACATATATTGTAACTTGTTTTGCGCTCGCCAACAAAAGAATACAAGTTACGACAACGACGAAAAAAAGAAACCGTGTTAAATCTAAAAGATGTAATATAATTATTCCTATCGAACCTTCGGTAATTATTTGTCGGACGTTAGGTGTATAGAATTTAAATCATTTTTTCTCCCCGCCGACGGTAAAATATAATAATATTATAAAATCTATTGAAATTTAACGTTTCCATAGTATTAACGCCAGCTTGATTAATATTACGCTCTGGTGACTGTTTTACGTTTATTCGATAATGGTATTATTATGGTTTCGAACTTTCCCACAATCACTCTCGAAATTAGGACGATTATTAATAATAATTTTACAGCACAATAAGCGTGGTGATGCCAATAGCGTGTATTTTATATTTTCATGACATTTCTGGAAGATGTCCATCAAATGTAAAATAATTATTAATTATATTAAGTTATTATTGAATTTTCGAAGTGAAAACGGAAAACACTAAATATTTGTAACTATCGGTGAAATTCTGGGTCGGAATCGTCTGGGCACAAAACAGCAGTGTAGGGTGTCTTATAAAACTTTGTCGTCCGTCGATGACATCCCCAAGTAAACTGCAATACGAATTGATTAACGACAGGTCATCGCCCAAGCGACCCTTTGAATATACAGAAATCGATCGGGTCAACGAGAACGAAAATGCTGTGCAAAATCGAATGTATATAATGTATATACCTATCTATCTAGTAAACATTTATTAGACGCGTGTCGATGCCATGCTGTCCTTTTTTATTTTCCTAAACATATTATATCACCTAACCTATACCAACTAGTCGTCATCTCCGCAGTGGTATTGTTGTGAAAACATTTTTATCTGACACTTGTAGCACGTGTTTTGAATCACCGAAATCGCGCAAACGTGTACGCAACGTAAAGGTAGACTAAAATGATTCAAATGATATACTTAGGTTCACAAAAACACACAATCGTTTATATTATAAAGGTAGGATTTTAGTAATTATATTATATTGTTTATTTTGTATAACAATACTATATGGTAATCGAGGGCGCACATTGAATTGATATAATTGAATATAGAAGACTAGTGCACAGCACACGTTTGACATTGGGTCGGATTTTATTAAGAACTCTCCTGCGATTTATGAATCTTTTAATAATCGATGTTACTATAAAAAAAATTGACGATAAAACTGTTAAAAAACAAGTAACACATTATGTCGGTCCGATTTATAATATTAATATTATAGCTCGGTAAATACATATTATTATATAAAATCAGGCACTACGTTAAAACCACACGCGCGCTCGCAGTGTTGCAAATCCCGGTTTAACGATCGTCTCGAACGTTTCTCACAATCGGTCTACGTAAACTACGTAGTAGTCCCATTATGTATTGGATCCTATAGTATTAAATATTATTATGCTATGTTATTATTATTATGGCGGCGTACGCGCGTGGCGGATTGGCTGACAAATCAATCGGCGGTGCGCGTTGCATTGATTATTACGTTTAAGTCTCCCGTGCCTGGTTGTAGCGGTGGCGGCGTGACGTCCGGTCAAAAGAGACGGGACACATTAAATTGCAAACGATTCGATAGGTATATACATAATAATATGCACAGTATATAATTTGTTGTTTTACGTACGCCGATTGTGTTCAGGCCGCGGCGGTCGTAAAAACGAGGAATAACACAAAAATTTATGTTACTTTAGCAAACACCCGTCATCGTCGACATTGGCTATATGCGTGGTAGACGCCGTGTATCGAGGAAACAAAAAAAGGGAACCGCCAACCACCGATAATAATAATAATAAAAACCAAAAGAAAACAGTTCGAGATGATGCGTTTACGTATAAAATGTGTTATATAACGTCATTATAATATGCAGTCTTATAAAAATATAATATTATTTTAGCGAGACCGGGGCTCCGGAGGTAGGTAGGTACCTCGGAGGCGTCGCGACGGGGAGGAAAAGGGGGCCAATTAAAGCGTATTATTATTTTATTATCGAGAAGAAGACGGCGATGGCAAGAAACTATACGCTCATAACCCCACCACCAACCACCAACCATCACCCCATCACGTCGACCGTAATAACAACAATATATACCATACGGCGGGTGTACACACACACACGCGCGCGTGCGTCGCGTATAATAGACTTTTTCCACCGGTGCGGTGTGTGTGTGCACTCTGTCTGAGCGTTGGAATGCGGCTCGGCGCAGCGGCTGACGGCCTTATATTAGCCGTACGGTGTATTACGTATTATGTAGACCGTTGGCGGGTGGGTGGGTGGGTGGATGGCGGCGGTGGCTGTTTGTGTGTGTGTGCGCGCGCGCGCGCGCGCGCGGACAGGAAATTACCTGCTCTCAGCCGCCGCCGCCGCAGAAATACCGTCCGATTTCACAGCCAGCCAGCCAGCGAGCGAGAGTGAGTGAGAGACGGACGGACGCTGGTAATGACGCGTTTTCAACGACGGACGCCGCGTTGGTTTTCGAACCGACACGACGGACGGTGCGACGGCGCTATACCATAATAATAATAATAATAATACCACCGCACCGGTAAGACCCGACGCGGAGAGCACCACCACTGCCGCCGCCGCCGCCGGTGCAGCAGCAGCACCGTTCACGTAAACGGCTTCATTATTATTATAAATTATAATAATATTATAATATGCGGCATCGACACCGCCGTCACTATACGACGGGTAATCGGGACGCCGCCGCCGCCGCCGTCACTGGTATACGGTCGGTGGTTGCGGCGGCGTTCAATCCTTTCGGAACCCGACGAAATAAAAAATGAAAAAACCGGCGGCGTTTAATTACGCGTTACGTGCGCGTAGCGCCGGTCTTCTTTATTACTATTACTATTATTTTATACACAAAAAACATTACACGGCGTGAGTGCTGTTCTGCAGACGACAATCGAATTTGCGAAATTATATGTTATAAATTATTTATTACTAGAATATAATATTATGTTGCTTACAAGATGTAATATATTCATACAGATGGGATACATCTATACACTAAAGCATATGTTATTGCGATATCTGGTTGAGATTTCCACTAGAGCAATCGTCGTCTTTTGATGATTGACAGATTATAAATAAGCATAAAAACTATAGTATTTAAAAACAAAGATGTCTACACATTTTTTATGAACAATATAATACAAATCGAAATTTTGTGTGGAAAACTATTCAATAGATATTTTAATCTAGGTATCTACTTTAATTCTGCTTTACTTCTATTTTTCAACCGCAGGGCGTAGATTATTAAATGTAAAACCAATTTTTTGGTTTGTATTTAAAATAAGAATAATTATAGTACAACTTAAAAATATTATCATCGGGGATCATGTATCTAGAGACGTTACTCCAACCTGAAGTATGTATGAATTTGACGTTTTTTTCTTTTATTAATGAATGGAATTTCGATATTTTTTTCTGGTTTTGAAAGGTTAAATTTTAGTATTAATTCAGTTTGTTTAAAATATATATATATTGCATATAGCTTGTTTTTTGTATAATTTGTCAATGTCAAATACTCGTAATAGTTTGAATAATATTTATTTGAAGGAAATTATTTGGGTTTGCCTATAGGATGGTTTTTATTAAATTATTTTGAGCAGTTGAAAAGTTAAATTTTAACGTAGTGTTGTAAACTTATAACCAACTCAGCATACCTACTTGATATTATTATAATAATTATTCGGTCCAATCGCGGCCGTGCGTGTGCCGTATGACAGCCGATAATTAAAATATTATGTATATATTTTGTTACGTTTTACTCTCGCGTAGGTTACCCTGCAACGTATAATTATATTGATATAAAATACAAAATCCAGTTTTCACAAAAAGTTTAAAAATAAAAAAAATAAAAAACCATGTCGCGGCCGTCACGCGATTTTTTTCCAAACTTAATAATATGTACATTTTTGTTGTAAATATATAGAGAAAACATAATAAGTACAACATGATATAATATACATGTATAATATCCACGATAACTCTCGACGCCTTTACCGCAGTCGTGTATTTTCGTTATCACACTCAAAACACGTAAAAATATTAACGATCGCACCTCAACCAAATAATTTAACGACAGTTACTTAGACGATGAAAAAAATGTACAAAGGTTCTAAGCGCGGCGCTTATCAATCCATTTATAGAGGGCCTATATAGATAACTATACTACATGTATAACACTGTATCGACTATAGAACAAACCAAACGTTTATTCCGAAAACTCGTTTTATAATCTTGTAGTGACTACAAACATAATATTGTGAGTGTGCTGTTTGTACAGCCTTGCATGCTTTTAATATGTATAATAATCTAAATGTAATGAAATAATATACTATAGAGATTCATTTATTAGTGTGTGACGTTTCGCATATAGTTTGTTTACATTTCACAGTTGAGCTGCAGTATTTTTTTTATGCATATTATATGGATGCGAGGGAAACCTATATCGTCTGCGACCGACGTATGTGACTGAACGATCCCTTCTGCACATTCATCCTCGTAGCCCCCCCCCCCCCAGCTTACACGACACTTTAACTTCGCAAAATCGTGGTGCAAGTTCAGACTCGTGACGGTCGTCCTGTCTGCGACAAGTTTAATCGACAACGTTTATCATAATTAAGCAAAATGGAAAAAAATGATGAGACTAATTGAATGCGCGCGCCGCATGTGTGCAGCGTAGTAGTATTATACCTGTATATAATATATAAACACCGCAATTATTGTATTAAAGAGAGCGAAGACAACGGAATCGAACTATAATTCTATATAATAATATATAACGATATATAATGATATATTATATTTATATAATAATATATATTGAGTGACGGTAATCGACCGTGACATTAAATGCGATGCGGTTACCGTTGCAGGTCGGTGGACATCCGATATCACTGACGCTTTTTAATTCCGCGCGGGTTCCAGAGTTTTCATTATATTATATTATATATACCTATTAATCGTTCCAACGTATATCTTTATTAAAATATTATATTTTTCTGGATTTTTTTGTTTCGTACTAGTTTGTATTGTGTGTTCAATGTACATATTATAATACATATTATGTATTGTATTTATATTATATACTTATATACACGCCATACGCCATACACGATAAATATCGTTCGACACATTAATTTTGATGCACGACTATGCAGAGATTCACGAAACGGGTTTCGGCCGAATCGGTTTGGATATTATTTCTACTTAAAACCTTGTCGCTGCACCCGAAGAATTCCGATCGAAAGCAAGCTTATCGCTGTACCAAGGCCGAAACGAATACGCATATTAATTATAACGAGTCATTTTTTTGTTTCGTCGTCGTCGCGGTTGACATCACTAAAAGTGGCAGAAATATACCAAGTGGAATAATATATATCATATTTTAAATGCCGAGAAAAAAATCGCATCACCACCTCCCCAGTCGCGCCTTATATACTACATCCAACATCTGCGACCAATGGTATTATTTATACGTATTTATATCGAATATTGTATGTACGGACACTCAAGTACACACATGCACGCATTAGATCTATATGACTATAATATAATACACGATGCGTGATGCAGTTGACTTTGTGGTACGAGGTGTCTCTAGCGGACCGTGGTCGACGAAGAAGCGTCGAAGCGGATCGAAGTACTTATATAATATTATATACACTATCCGGACGAATTAACTTTGAAAGAAAAACATAATAACAATACCAATTCAATTTGGGCTGTAAAACCGTTTTCGAGTCTTTGTGCGTAACAAAAGCGAGTACATAATAAAATATACCTACGCGCGAGATACAATTTTACAAGTACGTTGACTCTTTCGCGGCGAATTTATCGATATAAACTTTTAAAAAAACGTGCGCGTAAAAAATCACTTTGTATGGCAATGTATATCTTTAACATAAAGTAAAAACGTTAAATTATGTAAGAAGTCAGACTAATTTACTATGATAATAATATATAATATATACCTATCGCAGACAGCTGCTGCAGCTGTATCGTGATATAGTATTATAATGTGATCCACTGTACTATCCGTTTGAGGTATAAACATAATTTTACAAATTACAATAAAGATGAGCTAGGCTTCTCTAAATATTAACGGTTTTTCATAAAAAAAAAACAAAAATGTAAACCGTCCATACATAAGAGAACCCGCATGTGTTGTCTCCGTCTCCTGAACTCACGAGCATTTAAGTTTATCAGTTCCAATTGTTTAATGTATAATATTCAGTTAACTTTAATGATAGAGTGAACTCTCCTATTATCAAACTTAAAGTTCAGAAGATTACCCGTGCTTTCTCGTAGGGTTTTTACTAAATTTTATTTTAAAGCATGTTATAAGAATTTTTAAGTTGTAATATTTTATATGCTCATAACTTGCGTAAAAGTTAAAATATCATATAAACTCACGATAAAGCACAGATAAACTTCTTACCTTTAAGTTTAATGACAGGTTAATTCTCCTTATTATTAAAGATTGTTACTCAAAATTTGAACTGCTGTTCACAGATTTGATATGTCACGATTTAGGGCCCGTTTTAGAATCAGTTTAAACCTCGGTTACGCTTAACCAACCGATTTTACCAGCCGAATTCGGTGGTTTAACCGAAGTTCAAAACACATACGGGTGTGGTGTCCTCTTTACGATTTCGTTTTCTAAACACAGAAATTATCTATAATATAGGTCCTTTAAATGTTATCTTTTCATAATATATAAAATATTATATAGTATTTAGTGATTAGAAGTATTGTTACTGCTCCACCTTGTTTTTTAAACAACGTAAAACTTATAGTATTTCGGCAAAAATTTCGTAACCGACTTATTAAGTCTAAATAATTATTTTGAAAACCTATAGTAATGAAATCGTTTTTTCGAGTATATATTATTATGTAAAATATTATTAGATACGAGTATATAGGTAATATAATATATATGTTATTATACATATTGGCAACACTCCATAACTGATAAGATTAAATGTAATGTACCGCCACCGAGAGTTTTCGGTTATGATAGGTATAATATAGATACATATATACATACATTATACAACAATACATTTATGTGTTATATTTGATCTTTTTTTTATCATATTATATAGGTACCATTAGGTTTGACAATCTTCGCGAGCATTAAATTTGTTTGGGGGGAGTTTAGCTTTTCCACCACACCCCCGGAATGGCGCTTATGATTCTACTCCTGAGTGAGAAAATCTTCTTAACAATTATAATTTTATAGTAAATTATATATTTTCACTAATCAAAACTTTTTATTACATTTTTTTTATTCGCCACGCGAGACCTTGGAAACTTAACAGTGCCGAATGCTGCAGCAGAGTGAATTAACAGCGAACAGATTCGTGGAATATTAAATTTCTTAATAATTAAAATGCAGACTTGTTAGGTAATTGAATTGGTTAAAAAAGAAACGTAATTTCTTTATTTCTTTACTCGGTGCACTTCAAATCGTTTTAATAAATTTTAGTTTAGTTTGAAAAATTCTGTCTACATTAAAAAAAAAGAGGAAATTCAGAAATGGCATTTTACATTTTGACTAGATGAAATTCCCATCGGAAATACGATATCGTGTAGTTCGAAGGACAAAAACAATCATAATAATAATAATAAAACACTCGCATACGTATATATTATTATTACCATTAGGGAGGAAAAACGTCTAGACGACAATACGAGCGCTTTGACGAAATAAAGATTTTAAAAAAACCATACTTGTAATAAAAAAAAAAATTCTCAAATCCAAACTCGTCTTATAATAACGTATATAATATAATATATAACCTATAGGTATGTTGCAGGTCGCCGGACAGCGTTTCAGTGCGTCTCTTTAATACCGCTTTAACGATATTTTTGTATACCATAATATGTATGTACACACAACACACACGCATATATATTATATGAATGAGGGAAGATCTCCTATATGTATATATAATACATATAATATAATGTATATATTTATACCTACCGCGCTGCGTTATTTTTATTATCATTATTCAATAAACCTATTATAATAACGCAATCGCGTAATAACAAACTCGTTACACATTAACGTCACCCGTACTCTCTTCTCACAGTGTGTACACACACACGAATTACACGTGTAAATAAACGTGTGTGTGTGCGTATTGTTCGGAATGCAATCGGCGGCGGCGGCGGCGGCTGCTGAGCTCACTCGGTGTCCCTCTTCGTCTCTCGCCGTCTTCGTCTCTCACCGTCTCGGCGACCGGTGCACCAGGTATACCTAACCATAGGTATATATAAACGAACACACACACACACATACATACATACATATGTATATAATATACCAGAGCGCACATGCACGCCACACACACGTATATATATATATATATTGTGTGCGCCGGACCCGAAATCCATTAACCCCGAAAAGAAAACAATGAGCACTCGGCAAAGGAATGTAGTTCGAAGGGGTCGTCGGTATTTTTTTCATTTTTTTTTTCTTGTTGCAGTCTTCTGGAGATTATTTTTTTCCTCCTCTCGTCCGCGACATACGCGCATACGCACGCGCTTAAATGCGTGTTCCGCGTGCACATAATATATAATACTTATACACATACATATATATATATATATATACTTATAGGTACGCGTTTATATATTATTTATGTGTGTGTGTGTGTAAATGTGAAACTGGTGGCCGGCATTATTCGCGCATGCGAAACAAAAGGATCCCGAGCTATAAATCAACAAGTTTGCTGTTTCGCGGCCGGCGGACAGCAGCAGTTCGGCGCGACGTCGGTATGTAGTCGTATATATATATATATATATGTGTGTGTGTATATACATAATATATAATATATATCGAGAGAGAGAGAGAAGCACGCAGAACGGGGCGGGATTGGGCCGGAGGAGCTGGGCATATTATAATAATAATAAATATAATATATAAACGAAAAAAGAAACAGTATATATATATTATATATAATAATAACAACGATAATATAATATAGTATAATAATAAAAAAATAAATGCTCCGGTGAATGAATAATGTATAATATATAATATATACGTCGATATATATGTGTACTTTTATAGTTATGTTCACGTATATATACTGCACATACGCTCACCTACCTACGCGCAAAATACGTATATTATATTTGTATATAATAATATATAATATATGAAATAACTTGTGTTACGATTTATTATTGTCGTCGTCGGCACGGAATAAAAAATAAAATAAATGTACATAATATGTGTGTGTGTGAGAGAGAGAATAATCGCGATTTGCATCTGTGCGGGAGATTCCGATGTCGCGAATAATTACGCGTTTCACAAAACGGGATCGGGAACGGCGGTGGCGGCGTGGTGCGGACGGGGAAGACAAAAAAGAATTGTATAAGTACGTTTTACACAAGAACGTTATTTAAGCGCAGTGACATTTTTTTTCCCCATTTATTTTTACGGATTCCCGACTTGCGCCACACGGTGTACCTATATAAACCTACACATACCGCAGCACTGGTGCGAGAATGAGAATAATAATAATTATTATTTGGGACGGTAATCGTACGTACTATATACCATTTGGAGAAGGAAAATTTGAATATTGATTCCGACGCGCTCCTGCTACAGATCGCTTTAAAAGCATTATATTATACCATCTCTGCTATTACTCATATTATCCGCTACCATATACCTGATTTGCCTAAACAGTATACACATACGCATATACTAAATAATGTACTTACCTTTACATATTACGTATATGCATTATAATATACAATACGCGTTCTGCTGCTGCTTCGGGTGCGCGTTCGTAAACATGTATGCGTAATATAATATATTATTATTGTGCTCATTTGTTTGACATATTATTATACATTGTACGACTACACATTTTGCTATTATATAATGGCTGCAGGTACACCGGTCGGTAATTAACTCGAACAATAACGCTGTAATTTCGTTTGTTTTCCACTGATTAATAATATTATTATGAATAATGATCGATCCCGGACGAGAGGGGCTTTGAAGACGTACATATACATTTAAAGCACGTATAGCTGTTTTCGTGTATGCATAATAATAATATAAATGTTTATGTACAACCGCACATAATATACGTGTCTACGACATGCCTACATAATATTGCAGTATATTAATAATTATTGATTTCGTATGCAGACGAAACGATAATAATAGATAGGTATAGTAACTTTTTTTTATTCGTTTATTGTTTCCACTCGCGTTTTTGCATACTGTATTTTTATATTTTGTTTAAACTATACGACACTAATTCAATAATTTCGATGACGTATGAGAGATAGTTAGTATTATAATATATGCTCAGTGATTTCATCATGATTGATTTGTCGGTACCTACTAAATAATATGTGCGTGTAAGAAAATAATAAACAAAAAACCATTATTTTTTCAACAGTAGATTGCCATTAACAATACCCGTGCACAACAGTGGGTACGTTGAATTTTCTGAAAATTCCATTGTTTTTCGGTATACATTGTAAAAATTCTCCCCTCTGGGGCGGCACTAGAGTTCTGCGGTAGTTGGGGACTGCTACACCACGATAATAATATATATTATGCATTTTTAAGAGTATTATTGGCAAAGCCGCATTGTTCGACGAATTTCAAGTATGTAATTTTTTTTCTTATAATTATACACGAAACCCTTTTACTAAACAATATTGGAATGTGTAATGTCTATTATGTTGTGGTTAATTAAAAAAAAATTCCACTTGTGGGATCCGATTATAAAATGACGTACGATGTATAAAACCTACCTATTTAAAAAGGGGGTAGGTACGGCTGCTATATATCAAAAATTCCAAACGATAAAATAATCATTTCGAATTAATTTACATTGGTTGGTACACTGCAAATCACGTACCTATAGGTATCTATAATATTTATAAGTTTTGTAAATGACCGGCTATTAAAATGTTATATATGTATACATTTTAAATTTAATTAATGGGGTCATGAATAGCCTCGGATTTATATCTGTGATTTTTAATCGTTCCTTATAATAGCGTTACGCATTACAATATCAATTATTTAATACAGAAAATATATAGCGTTTTTATAATTCGACATTCAAATAACATTCAAGTGTCGTGTTGGAGAAAAAAAAATTCATTAGGTCCAACTTTGTACTGTACGTCTACTGTACAATGTGTATAACATTAATACGTATCACGCAATCAATTCGCACAGAAAATCTGAATAATTTATTCCACCAATAACGCGTATTGTTAACGTATGTTTTCGTTTACATTATATTGTTATGTCATTAGGCGTATATTATAATTTATAATTCCGTTGTAATTTTTGAGCTATAATAGCTATTAAAAAATATGGAATTCCGTCGAATCGTATATTTTCATGTAGTTTTGGAAAACCGTGAAAACGCCTATTCAGCACTTATATATATAATGAATAAAAAAAACATACAAAATTATTTTTATTTATTTATATATCAGCACAAAACAATCAATAATATATGTATGCTACACACATAGAACACACACATAAAAAAATAAAATAGTATCTATTTTGGAAATAACGGTATCGTGAGTGATCTGAACCTGTATATAGTTTACTGCTGTTGCCGATATCTAACTATTTTATAGACAAAAATGGCTTGTAAGCTGCAAAACAACGAAAAAAAATACTTACTATAATCATTTATAAAAATATATTAATGATAAACCAATTAAACTTATAAAAAAATAAATAAAACATATCAAAAACTTGTTATGACATTAATACAAATTACTCACTAAGGTTGCTGTACCTATCGTATTCATAAAATCTTTGAATATTGCAGAGTCATATAACATATAGTTTTATAGTACCTATATAAAATATTATATATTCACTGTTATTGTTACAATTTCAGCCTCTCAATCAGCGCCATTCAAACATATTATATCACATTTTTATTTTGTGATACACTATACACATTAAACATATTGAGTTGAATATAATATTATGCTTTCCATTAATCTCTGTGGATGGTATAGTCCCTAATTCTCCTTCTATCATAATTATGACAAAATGGTTTTCACATGGTTGTCGTATATAGTTAGCATTTTTGATTGCCAGTAGATCGCCAAAAATAATAGTCGTAGATCACAATAAGTGTCAAGTATGGTGTAGATCACTTTACGACATTGGTATATAGATAGCTAGTGCAATATATTATGCACGACCTAAAAAAGTTGAAAAAAAAATCTTAGGTCTACGCCTGATCCTTGTGATGAAAAAAATTGTCAAACTGAAAAATATAATACCTAATATATACACTGCAGTAGTATAATATTTTAATATAACGTATAATATATTAAATGTGCAATGAAAACATTTTTTATATAAAATTCATATGACTTAGTTTACAAACATGTATATATTATTATTATGTTAAATTTTTTTTTGCCCTCATATACCAAAAGAAAATATATTGAAACGCTTACGTGGCTCGTATTTCATGCAATGATGGTGGGAAAAACATAATTTTGTGTTCGGACAACCATTATAATAAAACGTTGTCGGGTCAATAAGCACTGATTCGAAATCATCGAGACGTGCGGGTGGCGAAGATTCGTGCATTAATATAAAAAAAATTAATATAAATACTATATCTATAATATAGTCCACCGTCTATGTACCTAGTATATATATATATATTATACTTATACATATTCTCGCGACTTCATTCATAACGCAACGGGTTTTATTAATTTTTTTTTTTATACTCAACTCGTTACTAACGCAAGGTTAGTATTATATTATTATATTACAAATATAATATAGTGTTCATGCGCGGTTTGTTCGAAAAACGTTTTCAAACGCATTTGGCATTTTGCGAGACCGCTCGTCATCACGGAGAATAGCTCGGCCCACGTGCACTGTATACCTACATACCTATACCTATATGTATTCCTATGTATTATAACATTGCCGCCTGTACCCATAATATTATAATGGAATATAACCTATAGGTATGTAATAGTGTATCGGATTCGCTTTATATATAGACTTCGGTGGCGGGGCGGTGGACGGACGGGTTCAAGTTCAGTACCCCTCGTTTGCCGTTATTATATTATAATATATTGTTATTATTCATCGTCGGAATATGCTACCAAGAGGAAATTAGAAAAAAAAAGTCGTTATAAAACAAAATACTTCAAATGGCAGCGACGGTCGTGTGCTGTTGCAGAGAGAGCCCGGCCATTAACAATCTTATATTATCTATTATATTGTGTAAAAGTCTCGATACCTATCTCTCGGCGTTCACATATACGCATTCATATATAGGCCTACACGAGAATACGATGAACTAAATGCACCATGTGAGACTTGTCGTCGTCCCCGACTATATCTGCACCAGGAATTATTCACCGGTGCAGTGCCGCGTACAACAAGTGACCGTGTGTGCGTGCGTGTCCATTCGGTATGGAATTCCAGTGCACTCCGGATAATAATAATAAATTTACATATGTGTGCAGCGCCGCCTTGGCATGGACCATGTGAACAAAATGGTATGCGCCGACCACCACCACCGGAGCTACGTACTCTTCGAGCACATAATATTATATTAACCAATCGAAAAGTCTGTTCCGTACCATATAATATATACATAATAATATGCATACATTATAATGTACACTAACACACACACACACACACACATCATAGTTGTTATAACACAATATTATAAATATAATAATTTATATCGTATGTTATAATATTAATTATTATGACTTCAAATAGTATATTATAATATATTATTATGGCTGCCAGCAATTTGTACATTTTTGTTCTCACCGCGCACAACACTAATCATTTCATTAACGATTTAATTAATAACGAATATTACAATATTAGCGAGACCGCACGACACGCGTTAACAGTTTATACGACTAAATAGATTCTCTCTCTGTCTATGGATATATACCAACTTAATATGTATAAGTACTACGACCGTTTATAATAGCTATTAAATATACTGCAGTCACAACTATATTTTTCTACTAGTTCATGTATATATTATAATATACTTTATAAAGAACGAATCTACAATAAAAATAATTATAGTTATGTCAATAAAAATTAATGATGGGTATGTAAATTATTATTATTATTTAGGTATCTGGTATATTGTATATATAACTACTTAAAATATGATTAGTAAATACCATCTTGTTATTTGCTTTAGGGGTTACCACGCGGTCTAGTCTGATTATTGTTTCTATATAATATGTATTTTATTTTATCGATTTTTGTCGTAATTTTGCGTGTTATATTATTATAATATTATGCACGTTTCTTTATAATTCTCTTGTGTTTCCAATTTCAAGGATTTCGTCAAATCAACGTTTTATTTGTGATTCCCACGCGGACACCAGGAATTCAATTGTTTTCGTTTTTAAACACGTTTGATGATAAATATTAAATTTCAATCTGAAACAGAAAATTGTTCACCGAACTAAAAATCAGTGTTAAAATTATAATAATATATAATAAGATAGTAATATAGTGTACAAGTATTTTAATTGTATGATTAAAAATAATATACTAATATAATAAAATCAATAACAACGGTCTCCTCTGAAATCAATAATCATGTAACATAACAATGTCAACTGCAAACTCGATATGAATCTGTGATATTAAATAAATGAATGATCATTGTGAAGGGTGTATTAAATATTCATTATAACGGAAGTAATGTTTGGATGAGCGTAGGAGCATTTAAAAAAAAGTCATAGTATAAAAAAAATATAGTCATACATAAGATCTATTTTATTGAATAAGAAATAACGTGAGTCATAAGTAAATGTTACTGGTTTTAAAGAGTATAAACTGTAAAATATCAAATTAACACTTCCATATCATTTAAACGATTCTTTGAATAGTACCACACCGTGACGATAATATCATAGAACAATATCGAAGCGAAACTCGATCAGCTGATAATATTGTACCAAATCGAGTCGAGTTGACTATGAATACAGTTTATCGATATCCAACGCGGTCACAAAACTATACGTAGAAGAAAATAAGGAATTATACAGAATTCATTTTTTTTTTTTAATTGTATTAATGGTATAAACTATAAAGCATTAGCAGCTGAAGCCATTAGTTTAATGTGAATATAATATTTACATAATTGGTTTTTATAAATTATTTACAGTTAAGTATTATTACAGATTAAATTAAATCGCATTGTTTAGTTTTGCTGCTTTTAGGATGTTAATCTTGTTTGGTAATTGATTGTAGGTCCGGTCCCTGGAGTGAAATATATTATTATTGATTGTGAATCACGCATATTCTGCATATTTATATTCGAATAAAGAATAATTAATAAAATTCTTCATCACTTGCATTTTTAGATCAATATAATAATATACCATTCCTGTGTGTTGAAGCTTAAGTGATACGCAGCAATAGATTATAATGAAGCTCTTAAAAGAAAGAAGCTCTAAAGAATTCCTTATCCGATCAAATTATAACAAACATAATAATATGCAGCCTTCCTATTATAAATATTAATCTTGTAGGTTTTTTTCGCTAACGTTTTGTGAACCATGTATTTAATACTATTTAGTATTTAATATATTTTAATATGAATTTTGATATATCTTGACTTGGAATTTGTAAGATTTGAATATTATATCGATTCCACATGTCAATAAATAAAACTCTGGGGATCTATGAAGTGTATGAAGTGTGCCATTGGGCATTGAGATGATTATCACTTTGAATTGTTCAATTGTATAGGTAATAATAATATTATATCGTTAACGATTGTGTTTTTACAAATAGCAGTTATATCCAAATAACAATTATTATTTAAGCTATTAATTGATTTTAAATGAAATTCTGTCTGGAATTGTATTATTAATATTAGAAAAAAAGATTATCTGCGAACTGTGTCGTAATTTACCATCACATTATTCCACATCTAAAATTAACATAATAATATTATTATTTGCACGAAATTAAACAGCTAATGATGTATTATTATCGATGGACGATACTAAATAATAAATTGACGTTTCTTATTTATTGTTTCTATAATAAAATAGGTTTAAAGTGTAAACGACAACGTAAACTCGTGTTCTTATAATATATCATTGGCAATGATTCATTGCCGTCTGTAACTTTTCTGCAACCGATGATGGTCGCGGTAAACCTACACGATATTATCACTGACACGAATCAATGTGTTTTACTCAGTGCATCCGCAGCTATACGTATAATATGTTGTCGTTAAATTAAATTATTTAACACGTTGATTTGAACTCGAAAGATGGAATATTACTACGAATTCATGTCATATGTATGAATTATAAATGTAATTAATTATATAATAAATATAACATTTTGTATTTAATAATATTATGGTAGTTTTAGTCAAAACAGCTAGGTATTGATGTAAAAATACGTTATTTTTACTTTTTCAGTATACGTAATACGTGTATGTATTAAACTTTTTATAATACCATGTGTAAACCATGTGTAAACTAAAGTGGGTATAATTATTATTTTTATTTTACCGTATTGTGCCAGATATAACAATTTCTAATATTTCTAACATTTCTACACCATTTTATAAGGAGGTAACCTACCTTACATAATATTCAATATTCCTTTATTTTAAAAATTACGAAAATTACTCAAACATTGTTCGTTTAAAATATGATGCAAGTGCGTTAACATTTTAACATTGATTAGCAAGCATAATACATACAAACATAATAACTGTGGTTTTTTTTTTATAAAATAATTCTATACACAGCAGCAGTGAGCCGTGTATAATACCCCATTCGATACGTCATGAGTATTTATTTTTAAAATTCACATCACTAGATAGGTTGACAGGTATTTACAGAATTCCGGTTGTTTAAAAAACTACAATACTAAATACAAATAGGTCCTTTCGCTGATCCATTCTTAATTTATTTCTTCAAGCATAATATTTATTTATTTATTTATTATTATAATCAACGCCAGACGGCTTTTACAACATTACAGACAAGAAGTACATAGATAACAGTAAAAAAACATATACAATATATATAGACGAGTAACTTAATAATAATAATATATAAGATAAATAAATACATTATAAAAAAAGGTGGGTAAGTGGATGTCGCTCTGCTGTACAGTAGATTGCAAGTGGGTCACTGTATAATAGATGGTATTAAATTTGAATTCAATGATATAATATCATTGTTTAAGAAAAACGATTCTGAGCGGAGACGGTATGTCAGTCTAGGTATAAGACATAATATTATATATGTTATTAAAAAAAAATTGACCTATAGTAGGTACTTATAACGCGTTATACAATATGTAATTTAGTCCAAATTTGAACTTAAAATGACTATAAATGTAAACTGTGTAAATGTATTTTTTAGATTTTTTTGTAACAGAATTAATTACTTACGTGGAATCTTCTTCTAAATTTTCAATTCTTAGATACAAAAGTTGAACATTTCATACATTTTTAACTACAAAATAATTATTAAAATTAAAATTTGATAAATTTTGTCAAAATTCGATCTTTAAATGCTTATAAAAAAAATTGTGCCTATGTATTTTTAATATTTTTCAACTGATATTGTAACAATGTATCAGGAGCCTTGTATTAATTTTTTACACTTTTTGGCCCAATAGATGAAACTATTGATATTTATAGAAAAAAATACTAAAAAAATTGAAAACTTACAATGACCGTAAACAGCTCAAAAAGAGTCAAATTATTTTCAAAATTTTATCGTATATAGAAAATGTTAATATAAACATTCAATGAAATTTTCAAGTTTCTACAGTCACTCGTTTTTAATTACAACAAAATAAGAAAATCGTTACGTGAGATATCGAGTGAATATCAAATGTTGTAAAAATATGAATTTCAAACACTCATAAAAATTTAATTTGAGTTTCTTATAGACATTTTTTTTTTGATAAAGGTAGATTATCCTATATAGGAATCTTGTAATACATTTTAAAATCTTCGTTCTAAAAATAAAAATTTTTACGAATTATTAACTCAAAATAATTTGCTAATTTTTGTGATTTTTACATATTTTGTCAATTTTTGAACTTTAAATGCTAATAAAAAAAAACTGTGACTAAGGATTTTTAATATTTTTCATCTGCTTTTGAAACAATATACTAGGAGCCTTTTATTAAATTTTCAAGCTTTTTTAATCAACAAATAAAATTTTATTGATATTTTTAGAAAAAAAACTAAAAAAAAATGAAAACTGACAATGTCCGTAAAGAGCTCAAAATATTTTGAAAATGTTATGGTGTATAGAAAATGCTAATATAAACATTCAGTCAAAATTTCACGTATCTACGGTCATTTTTTTAAAAGTTACACCAAAAACCAAATTCAATTTTGCGTAAAAATTCCCGTTTTTCCTTAATTTTTCTTTGGTTTTTCTTGGCGCTTTTGAAAATTACTGGGAATTTTAAATTTTGACCTCCCTAATGCATCAACGATATTCAGTTTCTGATCGAACAAGATACTGAAGTTGAAAATCGAAGCATTATTTCGACTACTTATCGTGTACACAGACACAAAAAAATAAAAAAACACACATCATTGTAAAATCAATACATTCATCGTTTCACTCAGAATCTAAAATGGCTAAGTCGTACTTGAAATAATAACGATTATTTATAGACGATTGGCTGCATATGTACTCTATATACACACAAGTTATAATATTATATATTTTGCGTGTACACTTATTAGTTATATATACTTACCATGTATAGTATCATATTTACATTTTAAGAACCCAACCATATAGGTACTCCTCCGCAGTTAATTTGATTTCGCTCGTAGCGTACACAGTTTCGTTGAGATTTTGAGGTGTATATACAATTTAGGATATACATTATACATCATCTATATTATGTGAACATAAATCGAATGCTGACCATCATATATTATATCCGGATCGACTGGATCGCTAGGATTGAAAAAAAAACGTTTTGATCCATTTTAATCCGTATTACTGTTACCGACCAGGAATCCGGTATTATTTTAAATATTAAACCTATAGCCACGTGTATAATGTATTACACTTAAAATGTTTAAACCTTAATTTTTAGTTTTATTTGACGATTACTTACCTAGTTTTTTTTAATTCTGAGCGATCGCTGCATCGTTATAAACATATACGAATTTTTAAATATTATAATGTTTTATACGTATAGGTACTTATTATAATAAGTGTGTTTAAAATTGAAGTGTACAAAAATCCGACGAGAGAACGCAGATTAAGTCTTTGTGAGGTTAATAATTGCTGTTCAAAATAATTTTAACCATAAAGCTTCCGAACGTATACCCAAATGTATTTATTATTCCTACCTAATATACATAAATACGGTGACCACAAACGCAAATACATATACCTATATTATAATATAGTATATGTGTGACGTCCTCAGGTCCTCCATTATCAGTTACTTATAGTACGATAAGTTCGGCGAGACTTACCGAATACAATAATTATTATTAAATGAACTAATATGTAATTCGATCGCCAATGCGGCATGATCATTCGAATGGAACGCTCGCGATCGCCTACCTATATCAAGTTTCAAAGACGTTTCTCTGGACGCGATTAATTCTATTTATATGTATTTATCGGTGAGCGTGCAGGTCCGGCGATTAAGTCCGTTTAAATAGTTTCGGTTGGATTAATCGTCATTGCTACGCTGTGATTAATCGACTGCATAGCAATTCTAAACAACGCGCAGTCATTTAAAGTACAATTATGTTGTGGTTAAATGGTTAATATGTTCAGTAATAGGTATTAATTATTAATTATTATAATAGGTGCGTACCTATAATAATACTATATTATATGGGTGTTGTAAGCACACGGCACATTTATTATGTAGAAACGATTTATAATAACGCGCGATACTAATAAATTGTCGATTTCGATCAAACCACTAACAAATTTAAAATCACGAAATTTTAACAATATTAAATTGCACACGCCTGAAATATCAGTAAAGCCCTGTGAGGAAAATCGCAAACATGTTCCAAATCGCATCGTCGGAAAACCGGTATATAATAAAGCCGGGAGTAAGGACAACACTAGCTATTACTGCAATTATGTACTATCTAAAATATATTTTAACAACTTTAAGTTTCTTCTTTTTATTTCTTGTGTTTAGGCAAACCAAAAAGTGCTCAAAACTGTAATAATATAATATGACTAATCAGCTTTGCTCTCTCCAATAGTTCATTTAAAAAATATCTTTTTAAATTATTAGATAAAAAAAATATGTCTAATCGACAAAATACAAATGCGACGAGACACCCCTGGCATACATTATATATCATTATTATTATTATTATTCATTGTATTTGTATTTTGTAAATGCATTTCCCGAAAAGGATGTGCCCACTGCCCGAATAATAATTAAACGATCGCGTCAGGACTCGTCTGTATAACCGATTGTGCGATGCGTGTATATAATCATAATATTATACATCTACATCTATGACGTATGTATTCCACAGTGGTAAACACACCACTATTTGTTTGTTCGTCAGCATAAATAATTACGTTACCGTCCGACAAGGCTGTTTTGGGCATATACCGTATGGTATAAACGCGATAACAACAAAAAGGAAGAACCGTTTGTGGCTTTTCCGCTCCGGGCTTTGTGTTTACTCATTATATTATAATATAATATATTATTAGTGTGTGTGTAAAGGGTGGAGACTCGCCAGTCGTGTATACAGTACTATACATGATATTTAATACGAACCGTGGTGACGATTATTTTGTAACGTTTTTTAATCGCCAATTATATTCACTACACGGGAAATTAAAATAATCGAGAGATGAAATTCTGCAGCAGTATTAATTTATAGTGATGGAATACAAGAATAACAAAGGGAAACGGAACTTTTCGCCGAACGAGTATCTATATATTATATACATATACAGAGTGATTCGCCAGGCATGCTCACCCCATTTTTTTTTAATAAATTTATTCAAATTTTGATTTTTGAAACTTTCAAATGTACTTACACCGCAGGCTTTGTTTTAAAATACTTCGAGATTTTTTTATATAGTTTCCTGCGACCTGCTGTGAAAAATATTCCTTTTTTTTCAAATGAATATCACCTTTTTCCTATTAATTGTTCATCATGTAACTTTTTTGAACATTTTTATGTATCTTCGAAATTCAAACGAGAAGTTTTTGTGTAATTTCACTGTGCGCACTAAGGATATAGGTCCATGAAAATAGGTTTGGAAGTTATGGGAGCGGCTCTGATGATTTGAACATTTTAGTAATATTGTAAATATTTTGGGGTAAAGTTAGGGATGATGAGCTTGGTGAATCACTCTGTATAATAGCGGGTGTGTATACTTACTTTTTACTCCTCGGCCATGACCCCGCGAATACATATTTATTTTATATAGTATAATAATATATAGAGTGACTTCCGGGAAAGAAACCCGCATTTTTAATGAGATTTGTGTCGGCAGGATGCTGAAGCGCTAAAGCACGTTTTTGAACGTACTAAGTCTCGAGCGCCGCCGTGGATACTCGTATTCTACTTCGACGTCGAGTCCTGTTCCTTCGCTGAAAAATATAAAAACAGCCACGACGAGGGTAAAACGTATTAACGATTCCACAACGCGCCCCAGGGAAATAAACATATACATTTAAAAACGTGTCCTGCGGGTAAGAGTAGGAGGACTGGGAAATGGTAATTTATGTACTATGACTCACCTACATATAATGTACGTCTGCAGAGTGTCCGTATCACTCCGTAGTCGTATATAGATTCGTATATTTATATATTATTATTACGTTATGTGTATGGCGGTGTATTTTTTTTCCTTTCGTATTCTCATCGATACCGTTGTTACGGCCGCTCGATATTAGCCAAAACGAACATTCATTCGGGGGGACGGGAGAACATTAAAATAATAAAGGTGGCAATCACGCGCACGCCGCTCGGAGAATGCTTTTTTATATTTTATTTTTCTTTATTCGGCCCACCCACGGCCGACACACACCGTTCGCGATAATGTCGGTCGGTCGGTCGTCGTAGTCGTCGTCGTTTACCAAAGCGATACACACGATTTACCATCATTACGGGCCCCGTACCTCGCATATTATTTTTTATAATATTATACATTTTACATAGAGACTAGAGCTGAATATACACCCAGTGTACCTGCTGCAGTATAGCCTACACAACATGCGTAATTATTATTTCATTACCTACCCGAAAATAATGCGCTCGTGTTTATAATAATGCACCTAATAACGCGTTGTTTTCACCGTTTCTACGTTATTATTATCTAATAATAATATAATATACACATTTATAGTCTGCACTCCGCAGCAATCGTCGTACCTATATTATAACTACGCGCGTTTCGATATATCTACCGCCACCGCCTCCGTCCTCCGAGTGGTCGGGCGACCTGTGTGGTCGAAAGACATTGTCACGAATCAACGGTACCTTTATATTATATATATGTACTTATTATTTATTATTAGTTATTACGTATACGATTCACCGTCGGCGGGTGGGTCATTAGCGTGTGCTGCGCGTATTATTATATAATACGCATTTATAATATTATATATATATATAGCGTGCTCCGCTGATGCTGTGGATACGCGATTATTATCAAGAAAAATAGTTGGATGCGACTAGAGAAATGGATCGATGGACGGTGTGTGTATGTTCGCGAGAGACACAACGGGATCGTCGATCACGGACCTGATTGAAGATAATATATTATTATATAGGTATCACGGTTATCTACGCTAACGGATAACTGTGATAGGTACGCGTACATAAAAGTTATAAAAAACCTTACTCTGCACGATATCTGGCCAGAGGAATGGCAAAAGCTATCAATTAAATTATGCGAAACCAAAAGGTCAATCCCCCTTGGGCCTAGAGATTTCACCAGAAAAGAGACGGTTATAAACCGACTTAAAATTGGACAGTGGGCACACATCTAAACATTTTAATCCACGGTCGCCTAATGTCAACTAAAAAACTTCCTCCATGCAACACTTGAACTACGCCGTACAACTTTCAACCATACTGACTGAATAGCTCCAACTAGAAAGAGTAGAAATACTATCATCCACCCGCTTTCACAAAATCCATAATCCATAAGTCCCGATCCATTTTCTTAAAGCAAGTTATTCAAATTGTTGAATCCAAAAACTACACACTTTAGATAAAATACAGGACAAAACCACTCATCTTTTTAAGGTTAAAACCGCACCCTTTTTTTAGGTTGTATCCAAAAACCCAAAAATGTATAAAAGAAATTACCATTAACTAACTATACAATACTCATCACAATAATTGCAATAAAATTCTAATTTTTTTTTTACATGTTACAATAGCAATTTCATCTTATTTGTAAACATAAGTATTTTTTTAATTTTAAGTGGTAAGAATATCACAATTTAAAACATAATTTGGTTCTTCTGCAAAACCTTTTAGTAAACTTAGTAAAAGTTTCCTACGTTGAGAATACCTACTTCTGATCTATATAGACTAAAAATAATGCGCGGTATATTGCTGTTCAATGAGCCGATAATGTGTGTGATGGATTTTGTCTTATGGACCTTTTTCGAATCAAACTCATAAGTTTGCGGTTTTTGGAAACCTACAAAGAAAGTATACTAGCAAATCTGTATCATGCTGCAATTTAAAACAATCGCGCAGTGTTCAATGTTGTTTATATTATAATATATATTTAGTTTAAGCTTAACATTTGTTAAATACAATATTATATTTTTACTCCAACGGCCGTCGAAGCCTAGTACGTTATATTATATTAAAACAAATAAATAAAGACAAAACGCGTATATGATAAGTTCTAACGAAAAAACGCTTTCGTCGTGTGTGCAACGTTCTACATATGTAGTATAAACAAATTGACCGGCTTCCTGTTCCCGTGGTTCGACGGAGATTGGTGTTGATGTGTTTTTATCGAATCATATATTATTATATACTATTATTATTATGTACGCGCTGGTTTGTGTGTGTGTGTGCAATTGAAACCCATTAGCTCCTCGGTTCTCATATTATTATTATTATTATTATTATTATTAAACATGCGGCTGTAACTCGTAAACACAGCGTGATGTGCGGGGGCCCCTGCGGTAGATGATGATAATATATTATAACTTCTTATTTTTTTTTCTCTGGTCACACATACACTTTTCAGTATATTTCGTCGAGCAGCTATATTATAATGCTCTGTTGTCCTATTATAGGCATGCACGATATATATATATATAATATATATAATATATATACACACCTAATGACGATAATATTAATATTATTATCGTAACGCGTGCAGTAGGTATAATAATGTCTCGCCTGGCGAGAAAGACGACGACACGAACGTCTTCGCGGTCTTGTATCAGTTGTATATTACACATTGTGCACTTATATAATACCTATACGTAATAACAAATAATATTAAATTATACGATTATGGTCTTCCGCTGGTTGTTGTCGTCGTCGTAGTCATAGTGGACGGTCTCCGAAATTTGGTACACCTTTAACACACGACGACGACACTCATATCACGTCTATATACACTTATAGTATAAGTGTTATTATTACTCATTTGACTATATACGTATTACGTACATTATGCTTAATAGACGTTATATTTATATCTTACGAATATTAAAACTTATATATTTTATAATATGTTCCGCACTTCCGCGTATATATTATATCCCTGTCGAGTGTCGGGGGGACTCTATACTCTATACTATAGAGTCTATAGTCACGCGTTTTCTGATCGGTTCAGGTAGGTACCTCGACATCTGTAAGACTATTCACTCCTCGGTCTGGAACATTAAAATATTAGTTGTTATTAATTATAAATTATAATGGCCAAATTTCTCCAAACATAAGATACAGTATTCCTAAAAAAAAAAAATAACAAATTTTAACCATTTTTGTCCACAATATAAACCTAAGAAATTGTCATACACTTATATGTATACAATTTTCTGACTGATTAAATTTTCTTAATGATTAAACGATTTTTAAATGAAAAACCTAAACATTAGAAGCGTACCTACTTACTAACCTTCGGGATTTCAAACGTACCAAACTTGAAGCTATACAAAAAAATTATTCGTTGAACCTAAAGACGAGTAGGTATAATATTATTATAAATTATATTCGGTGAACAAAGACTTTTTTTATCATAACATTTTTGTATGAATGAAACACACCGAGTGGGTTGAACCTTAGATAAATTGAATTCGTCATGTAGGTACTTTGTGGACGGCTACCGAAAATGGCCAATTGTTAATGCGTTGGTAAAAAAAAAAAAATAGAATAGTCGTTATTGCATAATAATATAAGGTATATAGTTTCACTGTATATAGGGCTTTCTTTTCTGTGCGGGCTTCTCATCCGTTGAAAGCCTATATAAAAAAGTTTTATAAAAAACGAATACCTTTTAGCCAGCTGATATTCGCATTTCGCAATTCCAAATCCGTTTAGTATATAAATACATAATATTATGGACAAGAATAACGCATAGGCCGAAACTCGTCCATCGACCCATAATAGCATCGCTTGCGTTATCACTCCTCTCAGTCTTCGTACTCGATGCACAGATAATTGCATTGTTGGAAGACTCGCGATGATGATCTCTTCTCGCATTCTGTGTAACGGGATCGTCGAAATCGTTCATAAATAGTCAGCATTAAAAAATCCATCTAAAAAACGGATCTGTATTGTTCCTTTTAAGAGGAAACATTCAAAAAACGATTACGATCAATGTATAAAAGAACGTTTTTTCCCCTCCAGATCAAGACGTTCCGCGCGTTATTATGTATAGGTACCTAGCTATACGCCTATAGGTATACCCACCTAAATATATTGTTGACGAATTCGTTTTTAAAAATTTACCGTGACAAAGGAGAATCTTGAATGCGTCCGACTAATTCCCAACGCCCTTAATTGACTTGTTTTTTCGTTCAAAACGATTAGCCTCGTCGTATAATAATGAAATACACATCATTCGAGCTAACATCACACGATTTAATACACAATGAGTGACCTCGAACGCATTTAAGGGAATCCGCGTAATACTCTCTTCATTCATTATTCGGGTGTACTAAATTATTAGATTATTTAGGTATACATAGCGCGTTATATATGCTTACATACTCAGGCGCAGGGAGTTCGAATTATTAATGAACGAGATATCTCGATATAATTGTGTTAAAGTCACGTATCAATATTGTCGGATAAACATCTGGTCTGGCAGGCAAAAGCTCTGCGGTGGTATTCCGTATTAGTCAGGTCACAGGAGCTTATATGTATTAATATTATTATTGTCCGAATATATTGATAAATCGACGAATATAAATACAATAAAATGTAAATTACTATATATTATTATTATTATTTATCACGCGGTTAAAGCACTAAATACTGTAAATACCGAATAAGTATTCTTACTCGCCGAAATTCTGTCCACTAGGAAGATTTCACTGTATTATTATTATCGTGCTGTGAGCGAACTACCCATGGGTCGAAACTATCTAGTATCTATACTATAGGCCGTTTTAAACGCGATACTTATAAAAACGAAAAAATTGTATTATTATAGTATAGTCTCATAATATGTATAAAATAATTTTCGTATATTATTATAATAATTGATCGTAATACAATGAATCGTACATCACTAACGAAGGAATTTTTTTCTTTTACAGGTGCTTACTTACAAGTGTGTGGGAAATCGCAAGAGACATGTTGTCACGAAAACTCCGAACCACAACTGGTGACTGTTGGCAGAAATATGTACGACGACAAACTGCAGACTTCGTTAAAAACCCTAAGCGGCATGTACAAAGAGAAAGCAGCGAAATTCGATGGTTAGTATTTACCAATTATCATATACGATCAATATGTATTATTCAAAAACATCCTAGTTGATTTACGCATACGAATTTAATATAAAATTTGCAGTCTATAATCAATCGGTCTTGATTATGTATTAACTTTTTCTCTTCTTGTGTACATATTATAGAGTACTTCAAGGATATGCTGAACAAGGCCAGAATGGGTTTTCACGACATGTTCAAAAAGACGTATGGAATGATGTACGAACAGAACTCGTACCTGTTCCAGGATCTGTTCCGGGACTTGGAAAAGTATTACGACGCTGGCAACACGAACATCGTCGAGGTGTTGGAAAACTTCTTCTCCGTGCTTTGCCAAAAAATGTTCACAGTCATGAACAGCCAGTTTACGTTCGACGCAAAGTGAGTGATTTTCTATATACGTTTTATCATTTTGACACACATCTTATATAGCTATATATAGTATAATGCTCATATTCAAACTATAGCTTTTTCCCATTTGCATCTCATGAGACATAATATATATCTCAACTGCATATATTATGCATTTTTAATATTTTATTCACTCTACCTATATATAATGTATAAGTATTTTATACAATCGCGCGACAATATCTGTCGGAAAACTTTTTCCGTTTCTGCCTGAATGAACGAACCGCTCTTGCGGTCGACTTGGCACGAACGACGCGAGCGATTTCGTAGATTTCCGTCACGTTTTCAAAAGTCCGCGCTGCTGCAAGAGTTACGTTTTCCAGTATACAACTTTATGATATATATATATCACCGGTTTACCATCATATAGATAGGTACGGCTGACACAGCTGTGGTCACGAATGCTCGTGTGGGTAATAGCACACAAATATATATACTTACACAATAGCTATAGTATTTCGGACGACATATAGCAGGATGATTCACAATAAGGATGCTCATCCTCGTTTATCCTAGCATTACGTATTTCAAAATGATTCGATTTGTTATGTCATGATAACAATATAGTATCGTTCGACGGTACTGCACATTCCTTTTTTTTTCAAACGAGACAACGTTCCTTTTTTATAATGACAGTATTATAGTTCTATAGTATCTACTTGTTATTGTTTTTTTTATACTCGGACAGTTAAATTATAAAACGCAAACGGCAGATTATAATATCGATTAGAGTGATTGATATAATTTTAAACCATCACGGCACACTAATTACATTATTACAACATATAACTTAAAATTTTAACTAATGATTTAAGGATAGGTACAATGAGGATGAGCATATCATGCTTGGTAAACGGTGTTTTCCTGCGATGATTTTTCCGATTACTGCGACCACATTTTGCAGAATAATATTGTGCATTTTCCGTATTGGTATAATAATATTGTACTTGCAGTAGGTACAGTAGGTACTTCGTAGTGTTCACGCACATTGTTTGTGTTTTGTGCTTGCGACTTTTACTTATACCACTTAGCTCCAGCTGGTGAACCACAATTCCGTTTCCTACAATAATTGTTAAAAGACAAATGTTTTTGATTTAATTAATTCAAATTATTTTAACTAATAAATTAAAATTAGCAATAGGTTATAATACTAGGCACCATCAGTTAAGTTTGTATGTATAGGCTCGGTACTATTTAATATATATTAGTATTAAGTATCTGTATAATAATTTTGAAAAATATTTAAGAATAAATAAATAACAATAATACTAACATGTATATCATTAGTAAAGGTTGATTAGCAATATTTTTATAACCCCGTTCGATTATGTGTTTTTCGCAGGTATTTGGTGTGCGTCAGCGAGAGCATGTCGGAGGTAGCGCCCTTTGGCGACGTGCCCGACAAACTTTCGGCGCCGCTGAAAAGGTCATTTGTCGCTTCCAGAACGTACGTCCAGGCACTGAAAATAGCCGGTGACATTTTGGCCAACATCAACAAGGTTTGTTTTACACCGTGAACGTATTATATGTTTTGTTTAATTCATTATATACCTATTAAGATGACGCCACACCCACATGTGTTGTCTCAGTCTTACACACGTACAGCATAGACAAAACGCGTTTACGCAGTCTGAGTAGATCTCGCTCAATTGTGTAATGTGTTGTTAAAAACACCAATTAAAAAATATGAATTTGGCTTTAAAATAAAAACGACAAAAATATTATTTATGGCTCAACGTAAGTGCGTAATTGCATTTAGGAGTAAATGTAGTTTGTCTAAGGTACTTAATATATTAAATAGATACTTATTACCTATACCAGTTATAGTTACTAGTTAGGTATATATGATTTCGTCTTTTTGACATATTATATCAGCCCAATATGCTATAATAATGTTTATTATATATATGTACTTATATAATTTATTATTTTTTTGGAATCTACAATTCGGATACCTAAATGAAGTTTTATATCAAAATGTGACTGTTGAATTAGAGAGGGAAAGGAAGCTGTGTTATTAAACCAAAAACTTTATATATACTTGTGTCGTTGCTATATAGGTACTAATATACGATCGATTTATAATTTTACAGATGGCACCTACCCAAGAATGTTTGGTCGGTTTCTCCAGAATGACTCAATGCCCGGCTTGCAGAGGACTGCAGGACAGCAAAGCTTGTAACGGATATTGTCTGAACGTCATGAAGGGATGTCTGGCGTACCACTCGCAACTCGATCAAGACTGGAACGCGTTTTTGGGTAAGTCATTGGATGATAGTTTTTTTTATATCGATTTGGATACACATACAACATAACTGTATTCCATTTACAGATATCATGGAGAAAGTGAAAAAGCGTCTGCTAGGGCCGTTCAACATCGAACTGGTCGTTATACCGATCAATGTGAAGATATCCGAAGGAATAATGAACTTCCAAGAGAATTCTCAGAAGGTTTCGCAAAAGGTATAATAATGGAAAAATTATAGTATACCATACCTATCTATAGTAACCCGTTAGACCAATAAAAAACATTGGCACTACAGTCTAGTCCCTAAAAATGTACACCTGGCCGAGTTTCCCTATTCAATACAAATCGAGTAAAATTTAATTTTGTGAGCGAAACATCCTTCGTAATTTTCTGTGCGCGAAAATAAAACTACTATTCCGGTAATATTAAAAATAGGGGAGGGAGAGGAATCTAAATGCGATGTTCGATGATAATGTATACCTATACTTATTAGTAACGTGTATGCATAATATATAGTAAGTCTTATATTCCCTTTTTACTATAGCTTGCGTGGGACTTAAGTGCGATTTTCCTATAACTTCGACCCCCCCCCCCCCCAACTGCTAACCTCGAGAAAATAAAACCACTGTAACTATGTTTTTTTATCCAGAAACCGTGTTAATGGTGTCATTATTGCGTTCGTGTCTTAACAGGTGTTCGCCAACTGCGGTAAACCGACGTTGGGTCCGTCGCGTAGGCGCCGTCGCCGCGACGTGTTGTACAACGGTGACGACTACTACGACTACCAACAAGGACGGGTGATGAACGACGGTAAGAATAAGGACGCCGGGAAGGCCGACGAGGACGGCGAGGACGATGACGACGATGAGGACGACGAAGACGACGAATACGACGACGTGAAACCGGCGGTGTCGCCTCAGGCCAGAAACGAGAAAAAAGAAAACGTCCCGGAAGAGGGCGGAGAACGGAAGAAGCAGCCACAGCAGCCGCAGAGGAAGAACAAAAACAACAACGGACCGAAGAACGGTGCCGGCGGTGGAGGAAACAAGAACAGGAAAAAGAACAACAAGAACAACGGTCTCGAAGACGAGGAAGAAGACCAAGGAGGTCCTGCGTTCGCGTTCCACAGACTGCTCAAGGACATCGGCACCCACGTGTCTTCCACGAAAAATTTCTGGAAGAGGTTGCCGTACGAGGTGTGTAACAACGATGTGGCCGTGATCGAGACTGTCCAGAACTCCAGTTGCTGGAATGGATCTGCATTGGCCAGGTAATTATAAATAATTGTGCTCAGGACTGGTACCAGCTATTCATTTAGGGTGGGTAAAAATAATATATTAGCCGACATTAAACGCTATATTTTATAAACAAAAAAACAATTAATAACAAATTTTTGATTTTATCTGTTAGTTGATAAAAAAAAAAAGATACATAGTATTATATTTGTAAACCCATAAAATGTACTAAAAAATTGTGTAAATACTCGTACCTGTAATAGGTACATTCGCTTCGAAAAACTGTCAAGGTATGCGATCGACTTGGAACCTCCCAGTGATTTATTTACATATGAAACGTGTATATGGCTAGGTGTCTAATTTATATGCATAAAAATTCCTTGAACTATGTTCATAAAAACCACATTTTTATAAAAATATATAAAATATATTGCTAAAAACGGACGAAACTATTTGTAGCTCCGTTTAAATTTTAATATTCAATGTTAAACATTGAAAAACTGTACATAACCTTTCACAATCAACTAAAACATCCATATCGTGAAGCATATAATTTATCGTAATATTAAGAATCGCAAAGTTGAAGAACAATTTTGTTTTCTATCGAGATTATTACCGTAAAATAGGTAAACGTCCGCAAGCCATATGACAGCTGCTAAATATACATTGTAATCGAAATATCGTAAAATTTGGATAAAATTCAGGCACAAAAAAGTTTCAAAGTCATAAGTCACATGGGACGTATTTTATGCTTATACTGATAGCTACGATAGATTCGATCGGTCGGAGAAAATGAGCAATTAATGCATGCAAATCCGAGACTTGCCGACATACCTATTGATATATTATTATAAACATTGTGTTCTATCGCACTTGCGATTATAGATTTTATACGTGTAAAATAGTGTGTACTTTGCAGACACACCTTGGTAGAATATTCATATTATTGTCACACAACCAGAGTTATAAATGATATCTTTTCATGATTAATCCTAAGATCGGTCTACAGCAATTCTTCACTCTTTCTTGTTATTTGCTTACTTTTAATTTCTTCATACGCGATTTACATTGGTCCATCACTGTAGATATTGGTCTCATATATTATTATATTCCAATTCGCGGTCTTCCCCTTACATTTTTACTTTCCATTCACTCATTTCTACAACGACTAATTTATGAACTAATTTTTTTCAGTTACGGCAAGGAGGTGATGAGGGACGGCCTCAAAAACCAGAAGAGGAATCCCGAGGTGCCGGTGGACGTAACGCGACCGAGCAGCCTGCTCAACGAACAGGTGTACGCGCTCAGGGCACTGATCAACCTCCTGAAGAATGCATACCAAGGGCTGGACGTGGAATGGGACATGGAAGAGGTGTTCCACGGCGGCGAGTCAAGTGGCGCCGGAGCGATAGCGTCATCAGGCGACGGTTCCGGCGACGAGGATTCAGACTCCAGCGGCGGCTACATGTCCTCCACGTCTCCTCCGCCGCCACCACCGGTGGGCGGAAACGGCGCGGCCACGACGGCCATCAACGCGGCCGGTACGACGACGCCCTCGCCGACGCGAACGGCCACAGATCCGTCCGACGGAGGCGCGGATTCGGGATCGAGCGCCGGCCACAAGGTCAAACCGACGCTTCAAAAGGCGCTGGTCACGTACCTGCTGCCGGTGGTCGCCGTCTGGTTCGGTGGCTCGTTCCTCGAATGGATTCTGTGAGCGGGCAAACTATATTGCCCGTCGCGGTTTTTCTAAATTTTATTATTTCCGGTTTTATTATTATTTAACTCTTGTCGTTTTCGGACGGTGCCATAAATGAAGAAGAGAAAAACAACAACAAAAAAACGTTCAGCGCGTGTTGTTTGACTGTGATAAATTTTTTCTTTTCGTGTACAAATTTATTCGTTAAGTAGCGTAGTCGCGTGTATATAATATGGTGGCCCGGCGCGACTACCTCATCCTTGTCGTTATCCTCGGACGGCCCCAGACTTCCCTCGAGTAACCTGTAACCAGAGTCTTCATCGAAAGTATAATATATAATATAATATATCATAATATAAAATTAATAGTGACGTTACTTTGTATAATATGATAGTTTTGTTGTACGACTAAACATAATACCTAACATTGTATGTAGGATGCTAACATAATATTATTATTATTGTAATGTATTTGTTTTAGTTTTAATTAATATTATAAGTTTATATTATTATATTCAAATATCTCATCATGCAGCTCGTAATCGGTTGTTAATGTTGTTATGGTTAAGAATTTATAAACGTATATCTCTCAATAGATCAATATGTTACACACTTGATACGCCGACATTACAATGTATATAATATTATCATTTATATATATATTTATTCTAGATACCAAGTTTTCAAGTAAAATTCCCCTCAAGTCCCAAAACTCTTTCGGTCAAATGAAGGCATTTGACTCACACCACAATAAGCAGCAACCTGGTGGTGTATTTTGTTTACAATGATTTTTATTTGTTTTAATTTTTAAGTGAATTAGTCTAGTCAACATTCTCATAAATTGTAAAAATGTAGCTAACAAAGAAAAAATGTACAATTTTGATTTTCATTTATACAATTTTTTTTTCTTTAATATATACATTTTTTTTATTGGGTAAATATATTTTTGTAATACATTATTGTTTTATACATAAACATATGTGATTTAAAAATAATCTTATGTGCATAATATCATAAATATTTGTACAAACATATTATTGTCTGTCTTTCTACAAAAGAAGGGTCCATGTTTCGTTGTTAAGGCCTTATTTAATACTAATCTATAAGTAAATAAAATTAAAATAAACTTTTTTGTCATAAGTTTACTTGTAATGTAATTATGTACTTATATCATGTATATAAATAATTTATAATTAAATAAAAAAATATTAAATAAAGAAAAACTTTACATCGCGTTTGTGTTGTGAAAATCATAACATTTCAAATGTGTCATCAGGAAACGAGAAAATAGTATTTTAGGGACTTAAACATACGAAACAGTCGCCCTAGGTCAATAGGATAATGCATTTCAGAGAGCAGATACACATATAAAACTCAAGAATTCTCAGCAGCATATAAAGTATACAGGATTCAGCTACAGAAGGCCAACCATTTGTGTGGTCTGCCTCAAAGCGTTTTGTTAGAATGGGCAGTTCTGAGTTTTAGCTCCATTAATTTGCTTGGCTTCCACTAGTTTGAGTTCGAGAACCTGTAAAAAAAATTTTAATGAACACCATTAATATAGATTTAAATATTCATGACTTACATGTACTTTTCTCATCAGATCTCCAACGATATCGCCAACTCTAGCTAATTTGGTGGGCGGTGAATGAAATACAACATTTCCACTTAAACCTAAACAAATTGAATAATAGCACAGTTCAATATCAGTTCATCAAAATATTTTTTATTAATTTACTTTTTGAATGACTTTTTGGCGTGTTATCTGCTGAAGATGACAATCTATTGTCTACTGCTGCCCTAAAACTGCTACACCGCCTGACAGCAGCTGCAGCTTGAGATTCATTCATTTCAGGATTCAATTTGCGCTCTTTACTCTGAATTTCTTGTTTCAGTTCTGAAAACAAACGTATTGACGATGAGCAAATTACTTGTATACAATATATATTTTATTCACTGTTTAAATTCCATAAAATATAATAATATAACTTTACTGTTTTTGAAAAAATCTAAATAAAATCTTATTAGTGATGAATGCACAAAAATAATTTTCTGTATACATAGTTCAGTTTTTGGTGATATAATAACACAACCAATATTATTTGGTTAACGAGTACACTATGTTACTACCACAGACTAATGAAATATTTACATTGTATCCACTACATTTATTTGTTCATTTTTAAGAGTGCAAGTATCTTCCAACAAGAAATAAAAACAAATTGAAATGTAAATCAAAATAAATTGTGTTGGTAAAAAATGCCTAAAGCTTGACAAATTGAGAGCGATAGGCCATACTGCAAAAATATAAACCAATTAAATTTAAAGTACAATTAATATATTTTTAAAAAACTAAATAAATATTTGGTACTTAGATAGTAAACAATATTTAATTAGAAAATTCTGTATGATTAAAGAACTACATTTTATATAAATTATGTATTTTTAGGAAAAATTGATATAATTGATAATTTTATTTATTTGTATTACCTTAAAAGTAATTGATTTCTGTACTAGATATATCTTTGCCTAACTTATAAGTGTTTTACACTTAATATTAAAAATATAGGTATAAATGATAATAATTTCAACTCTAATAAATATTTGATGGTAAGAAAATTCAAAATATTATTAGTTTTTTGGACTTACCACTAATTTCATCTTTTAACCTTTGGACCATTGCTTGCAAACTTTCTTTTTCATCAAGTTCTACTTCAAGGAGTGCATTTCGTTCAATTGCATCATTCATTTTAGTTTCAAAGTCTCCTAAAGATGCACAAGTTTCCCTGAAAATATAAATCAATGGATCTAGGTTATTTATCTTATATTTATTTATCTAGGTAACATAATAAAAATGTATTAACTAATTTATTAAATGTAAAACTTCAAGACTACATAAATTATATCTAACTTTTACAAACAATTAAATTGTTATTTAGAGGATGTTTAGCGTCTATGCACTGTTCAATTTATCTCTCTGGCCCAAGTGCAACATAAATAAAACGTATTCACGCTTATTTTTTTTTTTTATGATTTTGAGTAATCTTTACATTAAAACCACTCATTACAAAAATTAGGTATAGAAAACAATATTTTTTATACTTTTAACCTACGACATTTATTTGTCTAAATATAGTCTCAAAACAATTTAATATCTATTTAAATTTACAAATTTTTGTTTTTTATTGTTAAAAATAAAAAAAAAAAACAATCTAACCTTATATTTTACCAAATTTATCTATGTTGCTTGTGAGTTTGAGGAAAAACAAATACTGAAATGACATCCTTCTATGACTAATCTAAAAATAGTACTACACAGAACTAAAAATTAAAATAGGTGAATCACCAATTTGATGAAGATAAACCAAAAACTTTTGTTATGACAAAAATAATCAGTTTTTTTAAATATTGACAAACATTATCTATAACTTTTGATAGTAAACTATGCCCGATGCCAATGCCATTTTATTCTCAAAAATACACTTTACGGGAATAACGATTTTGCCTTGTAAAATCAACCAAATTTCATGATTTTTTTTTTAATTGCTAGAGGGAAATATTCTACAGCCTGCATCGATCTCTGTTTTTCAATATTTTATTTGATATAATACACCTTATCAACCCTCCTAAATAGGTATCAGGTAGTAGATTGGTGGAAAAGTCTTACAATTGAGGTGGCAACTAAAATATAAAAATAGTAAAATATTTGATTATAAGAGTAAATTTAAATATGTAGTCCTAACATTAGTTGGCAAAGATATAAAATTGTTTAAGAGGACGTGATACCGGCATGTGTTG